>NW_009628717.1:517-14137 GCF_000690535.1 Cariama cristata
CCAGGGGAGGTTCAGGTTGGATATTAGGAAGAACTTCTTCACTGTAAGAGTCGTTAGGCATCGTAACGGGCTCCCCAGGGAGGTGGTGGAGTCACCATCCCTGGAGGTGTTCAAAAAACTTTTAGAGGTGGCGCTTCGAGACATGGTTTAGTGGGTTTAGCGGGCATGGTGGCATCAGGTATATGGTTGGACTTGATGATCTTTGAGGTCTCTTCCAACAATAATGATTCTACGATTCTATGTTGAAACATGCATCATAAAACTCTGGCCACCAAATCCTGCAGTTACAGGATACATCTGTCCTTGGGCTGACAGCTCTGCTGGTCAGGGGAGAAAGAGGCGGGATTTTGTGCATGGAGATGGATGGGTTAACGTCATGCCCAGACTGTGAAGAAAAGTAGGAAGCCTGGCCTGTGTTAGGTGGAGAAACAGCAATCCTGGTGTCTGAGTGTGGACAGGCAGGAGCATTATTCAAGGCATTATTTTTCCATAATGAGTCCTTACTAAATCACAGCCCCAACCTTTCAGATCCTCACCCACACAAGCACTTCTGAGTTCCCAGAAAACCCCAGATGAAGCATCTTCCCCACCTTTCCTAAGCCAAGACCTAGGGGTGATGCTTGAAGACCAGTTCAAGGTGGGAGGAGAACCTGACAGGTCCCAAACTCCCAAGATGATCAAACATATACGGGCCCTTCCCTCTCTCTGCCTTGGGAGAGACAGGGTTAAAAACAAAAAAAAGAGTCACTTTGCTGTTTTTCTGAAATGAAGAAAAAAAAAAAAAGAGAACCCAAGACGCTACCATGTTCAGCTGCATTTGCACCATCTCCTCTGGACTTGCGGGATCGCTCCAGCTGGGAGCACTTTCCCGGTGGCTTTTCCTTGAGCTCCCTCCTGCAACAGCAGAGGTATTCCAGCAACAGGAAAGGTAAGAGGCTGGGGCTTTTTTTCCTGGAGAAAAATAATCCTAGCAAGATAACCACAACACATTCAGAGCATGCCCCTCCACAACACACAGTGGCTTTGCCAATCCTCAAGTCAATTTTGTAGTGTAGGAACCGTGAAAGCCACTGCCAGAAGACATTTTAGATCAAAACCAAGATCTGAGAACATTGCATAATCGGATGCTTTTTTTCATTGTCAGGTCAGGCAGCGCCACTCACACCTGGGCCTTCCCAGGTTTAGCACCTGAGCATCGTCAAATAGGGGGTAACAGACGCATCACCGAGATATTACACAGGCACAACAGGTGCCCTCTTTTGTCTTTACTATAAAACGCTTTCTGCGTGATGTAGGAAGACAATAACTCTTCTTAAGAGCTATTACAAGAAGATTAAAAATATAGATAAAGTCACTTTGAGAACGAGCATAGGTACTCACAAACGCTTTGACCCACCTTCAGTATGATTTTAGATTTGGGGAACACAGCAGAGCCTTCCTACCAAAAGGCTAACATCTCATGCAGGGAGCCCTACGAACCCTTCCAGTATTTCTGTTTCGGGCACCTCTTACGACGCTTGAATACATCATCCGGCTGCACAGAGCCTCGCACACCATTTTCACACCACCGCACCACACCTGCCTCTTCAACTAGTGACACCCAGTTAAAGCAGCAACATTTGGAGGGATCTCAGGGACCAGTACCCACTGGTTTGCTAATACTAAAGTACTGGCTCTGGAAATTATGCCCTCCAGACCCTCTGTAAAGACTGGTTTCACAAAAATACAAAATCTTCTTGGTACTCTGCAGGATTGGACCCTAAAAAACAATTTCAGTTCATCTTCGTGCTCCCTGGATGGTACAGCACATTCAGGCTGCTCAGCCCTCTTGGTTTTCAAAGTCTACCTCAGCTTACTTGGGAAGCTTACTCTACGCTAGATGGGAGACAATACCTTTTCACTTGCCTTCATGAAGAAAATTATGTGCCATTTAGGCAAAAAAGAAAATTCACCCTCTTGGCACTAAAACCCAACATTTTTGCATTATAAGTAACCTAGCATCTCATATAGCAGATAAGCAAGTGCTGTTTTGATGCAGAAGGGTTATTTGAAAAGGCAGAGGCAACCAATGGGTAGAAATTGGCATTTTTCTAGCCTTAGAAACTTGGAAGAGTCTAGGGAACAGACAAACTATTGACTTCCCTGCATCATCTCAACTGTACTTATTGAATAAGATCCCACATGTAGTATAAACTCTACCATATGCCTGCAGAAGAAAAAAAGTTTTCAGGGCCTTTTATAAATGAAACCTCCTTTGTGGCTAAAAAAAAAAAAAAAGTATCATGCTAAAACTAAAATATTACAGAGGCTGCAGCTGCACAAACAAATAAATGCTGTTTGCCAGCAGAGGTATTTACTTACTGACAGTCAAGAAACGTTGGCTTATAATAAAACGGTGGCATTTTAGATTCGTATTTTGCTTTTGCTACATTGTTTCCATTCGAAGCCATAAACTGTAAAAAGAGAAAAAATAGAAAGAATTAAAAAACGCTAACAGTGTTTTCCTTTGTCCTCTTTTGCTTCTACAGAGTAATAGAAATATTGGGGTGGGGCCCCTGTTCACTTAGTGAGAGGTTTCCCCAGAACTGTGCACAGAGAGGATGCTGTACAGACTGTGCCTGCAAACCAGGGCTCAGAAATTAATATTGATCATTATTGCCTGGGCTCCCCCCAGCTTAATACGATGCTGAGGACAGGTCCATGTCCCAGTCACACATGCATGACCCCCACCAGTCCCCACGGAGCAGAAGGCAGCACATGGTGGCATTTCCCACTCGCAGGCATGGGAATGAGACGGCTCCCAGGGAATTCAGAAATTAGGTAACCAGAGGGCAAAACCTGACGCTAACTTTAAGTCTCCATGCGTTATGGCTCCAGCAAGGTAACAGCCTCCGACAATAAGCCCTTTGCTTTGGATCATATCACTTACTCTAAAAGGGTAATTTTACTTTTGCAAAGCCATGCCAGCAACCTCAGAAAGGAGATTAAAGTATTACAACAAATAAATAATAATTTTTTTTAAATGCTATCTGCCCTGACAGGCCTCCTTTCCTTCTGATCTTGTATACAAATGGTTAGTTGAGAACTCTGCAAACAAAACCACATATTTCCCTATTCATAAATTTTATTGCATTGTGACCTTACAGCAGCCTTCCAGTACCTAAAAGGGGCCTACGAGAAAGCTGGGGAGGGGCTTTTTACAAGGGCATGGAGTGACAGGACAAGGGGAAAGGGCTTTAAACTGGAAGAGGGAAAGTTTAGATGAGATACTAGGAAGAAATCCTTCACCGTGAGGGTGGTGAGGCACTGGCAGAGGTTGCCCAGAGAAGCTGTGGCTGCCCCATCCCTGGAAGTGTTCAAGGCCAGGTTGGATGGGGCTTTGAGCAACCTGGTCTGGTGGAAGGTGTCCCTGCCCATGACAGGGGGTTGGAACTAGGTGGTCTTTAGGGTCATCTTCCAACCAAACCATTCTATGATTCTGTGAAATATAAAAACCCCATTCTTTTCCAGGTAGCCATGCTAAATACGTTTTGTCTTGTATCAAATGACAAGCATACCAGAATAACAAACAGCTAAACTTTTTCTTTTTTTTTTCTCCCTAAGCATTTTTTTTTTCATTATTTTCATGTTTTTGAACTTCTCAAGTTTACATATTCCATCTATTCTCAAAAAAAAACAGGGAAGGGAAAACCCATGCAACACAAAGGCCTATTTTTCTCATAAAACCCATGACTCCATGAGCTGTGGCTTTCAGAAAAACCTCAAATCTACAACATACGAGATAAAGATCAATGACTGGTAGTGTTCTTCATGCTTTTAAAGACACGAACAGTCAAAGCAGAGAGGTTTCCCGGGTAGGCTTGCCTTTAGCAATATTACCCAAATCTAGGCAGGTGTGTGGCATAAATAGAGAGAATGTATACTGTGAGGGTTCAGTTCTTCAAGATGTGAGTGGAAGAGTCTTCAACACTAAGTGGAACAAAGCCAGAAATAGCTGAGCTGGGCAGGGGTGGTAGACTAGAGGTCTAGACTACCATCTAGGCTAGGCTAGAGGTAACGTAAGAAACAGGAGAGGACAATTCATTTAAAACTAGTAATTTCTACACACTCTATTTCATTGACATTTTTATAGGGGTGGGGAAACCCTCACAACTTCTTCATGAAATGGCTATTCCATTTTTCAATCAGAATCACAGACCTCATTCCCACATTCAGGAATTATCTAGACACATTTTCTGAAGTCACGCTTGTTGTGGCATCTTTAGAAAGGACTCTGTTTTACAGCTTTGCTGCTAAAACACAGCAACCCAAACTCACTGGTACTTCAAGCCTCAGATGCACGTACCTCCACTTGAGCATCATCCCAGTCATCCAGACGGACCGACTTCACTTTGCTGACTTGGGGAATATTGCGATGGATTCCTGAACAATTCAAGCAGATGAAGATCCCGAGGCTGTGGGATGCCCAGTCTGGGTCTAAAAGCAAGGAAAGAGAGAATGGCACTTAACTGGTCTATCGGATTCAGTGCAGGAGGAAGGAGAAACGGGGCAGGACAGGGTATGGCACGGGTGTTCAGGAGTCACCAGGTCCAAGTTCCCTGATTTTAAAGGCATTAAATAAATACACAAGCCAAATAGAGATATGTGCTAGTTTATATTGATAATAATACAAATTGAACTAACAATTAACAGATTTGCAATCTCAAGCGCAGCTGTTAGTCACAAAACCCCAATATACAGACAACTGCGTGTGCCTGAGACCTCCAAACTTGCTCTATGCTCACACGAAGAGAAGTGAATGTCCATCTTTCGTCAGCAAATCCCTCCCAAGTGCTGCATGGAACAGAAAATGGAAAAAACAAACAAACAAAAAAAACCACCACCACCACAGAAAAAACAAAAAACCAAACAGCTTAGGGAAACTGCTATGCTGCTCTTTTGCCTTGCCATTTTTTATTTTATTTATTTTTTACAGTGGGAGTGCTCCACAGAGAGACTTTCTTCCCACAGCTACAGCTGCCCAGCAGCACAGCCCTCCATGCCAGGAGGTTTCCAGCCTTGGCCTTAATGGAAAAATGCTGCCAGTGGCAGCTCTGTACTTTCTCTGAGCAAAACCACGCTCTGTTTACAGCCCCAAGCTGACGTCTCACACAAAGCACTTTAAACACAAGTCCCTCGCCTCCAAATTCCCCCTTGGGAGAGGCATTGCTTGAAGTGCGGGGAGACGGAGAGGAACCGGAGGAGGACAGGGGCCGGGAGCAGGACACATCCACCAGTGTCCCTGGTGCTGCCTCGCTAATAAAGCCGATACAGGGATCTTTGTTTGAACTCCAACTGGCAAATGTCAGTGCCTGCTATTCCAGCTGCACCCCAGCAGAAAGAGCTTCCTTGCAAGTCACCAAGTCAGTCACTAAATCCTTCCCCTCCTCCCGACGGAGGTCCCCTCGTCCCATCCTCCCCCAAACCCGCACGGGTGGGAGCCCCCCAGCCACCCCATCACATCGGGCTGTTGAGGGGTAAGGGCAGGCCCTCCCTTCTCACAAACCGTCATCATTTGTTTATTCTCCCACAGTAATTACACTAAACACTCACTCCTCACAGCGCAGCAATTATTTCTAAAAAGCAAGGGAACATGTTTTCTCCTCCGTATACATATTTAATGGTCTGGCTATGTCAGTGCACCAGAAGTAGGCTGGTGGGGCAACGCAGCTCCTCTGCACGGGGTATCGAGCTCTGCTACCAGCCCCTACCCACGGGGACGGCCACCAACCTCCCCCAAATTTGGCTCCCTAGAGGTGGTTGTGTTCAGATATAAACCCAAGAGCTAAATGAGCAGCCTCGTCGGATGCGGCTGGGTGCCCACCCAGGAGAGGGGAGCAAATTCCCAAGCTGTTACAAGTCCCATCAGCCGCAGCTCCCTTGGCACAGGGATGGGACCAGCAGCCACAAATAAAGGTGGGGGTTTTTTTCCCCCATTTCACATGGTCTCCAATCCTTACGCAAAACCCCAACGACTACAGCTCAGGTCTGGCAAATATAAAACCAGCCAAGTCGACCTAAGAGCACCTCAGCAGCACCCAAGTGCTGCCCACATCCAGTCACGTCAGTGAGGACATGGGGTGCTCTGCCCCGCCAGCCCCGATCCCTGCACCCTCACCCCACGAGGAGCAGGTAATTTGGTTTTCCACCACACCCGAGGTCAGGCACACCCACTTATTCCAATCACAAAGATTGCTGTCAGTTATTGGGTTATAGGTTGGCGACAAAAATCAAGAGTTTCGCACGCTCACGCTTATTTCTGTTCTTTAACTCCTCATGTTGTCCTCTCCCATCTCCAAACGTGTCTGTAATCAAAGCCTGGGACCTGCCAAACTTCCTACCACAAAAATAATCCAAAGTGCAGCCCTGCTGCTCCGTGGTAGCCCAGGACCACAGGACCAAATGATGTGTCAGGCAAGGTGAAAGCATCAGGGTCTCTTGTTGAAAAGTCCATCTCTGACTTCCACACAGAGGACCAGGCACGAGGAAGGACGAGTGAGTCCAGAGGACGGGGTGGCCACAGGGCAGCGGCGAGGAAGAGGAAGGCGTGGCAGTGAAGTTTGGAGTCAGGAGCTAACGTGGCCACTGGCTCCCTCTGCTTGGAGCAGCTGCTTCACGATAACCGTGCTTCAAGGCCTTCCCGGTGTAATGAAATCTGATCAAAGCAGTGCCTGACGCAGGGAAACGGGTACCAAAGTATGCATCAGCTTCCACAGGTTTTATCAGGAGCCCCAACACTTGTTTTATGTTAACAGATTTATCTTGGGCACACAGGTGGATTTCTTCATATTGTCTGCAACTTGCTAGACTCAGGTTTCCAAAGTTCTCTCAAAGAAGTAACCCCTCCGCTGCCTGCACTGCTGTATGCAACATGACCAGGAGACATCACAGCTTCCTCCAGCCAGGGATCAGGACACATTTGGGTGGAGGAACATCCTGCAAGAAGATCCTCAGGCTCAGATGGAGGAGACTCCAGCTCCAGTGGACACCAAGCCAACTCAAACCCAAGCCATCTCTTCTTGACATGAGTAAACAGCACCTCAAGCAATGGGTTTCAATCACAACTGGGGCTTTAAAGCTTTCTCCTCACACCAACAGCATTTTCTTTAGACCACACTCTTAAACATGCTTGTTTAAGCATGTCAAGCCACATCTTATTAAGAAAGCAAAAGCTAGCCTGTATCATAGAATCATATATGCAGGGTCACACATGCATGGTTTGCAGAAGATGACAGCACTTCAGAGGAGCAGAGACCATAGGGTCAGTGGTGACCCAACCCTTGGAAGGGATGCTCTCAGCTTGTTCCATAAAACCACACCTGCTAGCTATCTCCTCCTGGTCACCTCCCTTTCAGTGTTTCCTCTCTTGCCTAGACCCAAGCTCCATGTCCATCCAACACCAACAGCATCCCGCACAGCAAACTTCAAGGAGCACCATGACAGAGCTGCACATTTCACCTGACTCACCGGACCCAATACCAGCAGTTCGCGCTGCTGCCGTATATTAATAGCAACTTCCTCTTCATTGCTCTTCTGCTTTTGAAAATACATCTCTCTTAAATCCAAAATCATGCAGCAAGGGTGGATGGAAGAGTTGTAGTTGCTCAGCTGGTTGTGTGCTGCTTTCCTGTGACAGCCACAGCCCAGAATTACACAAATTCGGCATTTGTTTTTAGTGCCAAAGGGAACACCAGGCAGGAGGAGAGTTCAAAGACTGAGGTGCCGAGTTACCCCCATCCAAAAAATGACTAAGTAGTGAAACCCCCCAGAACCAACTGATCTACCAGGAGAAGTCTCTCTGAAATGTCACTGTTACAATAATTTATTAGAGATTTCTCACGGCTCTTGCTCTCCTGACTGAAGACATCTAACTGAGAAAACAAGCCAGCCCAGGCCTTCCCCAGACTTCAGCTGAAAGCCAAAAGGAATTTCCAAGCATCACCTGAACAGGCCAGAGGGTTACGGATCCACGCGAGCCCCCAGGCTGGTGCAACCCCATGATCCCCCCATGCCACTGCTCTGCCCGCAGACAGGTGGGCGGGGGTGGCAGATTCCCTGACTACATCTTCTGGAGGGCTCTGCCTATGTCACTTCCCCACTCCCTGCACTTGTGACACCATTTTCGAAGAAACCTAGCTATGAGATCACTACACCCACACATCTTCTGCAGGAACTGATGACTGATCCCCAAGCAGACAGCTGCCAGCCAGGGCGAGCACCCACTTCTGCAAGGATGCTTTTCTAAAGCCCTTTTGTAAGGTTTGGGGCTGTCGGTGGCTACAGCACTTCCCAAGCACATCACAGTCCCTCTCTCTTCATTTCTGCTCTCCAGCACAAAAAACGTGAAAAATTCTCACCTCAGGAACACGGCAGGTAATGCCAATGATCTCCGACCTTGGCATAATCACAAACTCCAACCCTTCAAACGACTGCACCACTGCTTCAAGATAAGACAACATCTTATCAAGTACACAAGTAAATTCACGTAAGTATCTTCATACAAGACAAGTGAGGTTTGGGGCAGGCTGTACGGCTGGCAAGTTGAGGTCTCCATAGCTAGGTGAAGTCCACCTTACTGCTAGACACTTCAACAGCTAGAACATTACTGGGGCATTCAGTAATTTTATGCAAACCATTTTATCTGGGCAGGGCACAAAAAATGTGCACCAGAATGGCAATATATCATTATCTGGACCTTTTGGGCACTGCCCAAAAGAGATTACTCTTTTTCTAAGCCTCTAGAGTTTCAAGCCTAATGAAAACTCTCCAGCATGCCTAAGTTCCACACAAATTACTTTATTCCATTATTTCAAGCCAAAAGGAATAAAGACTAACAAGGAGCAAGGGGAATATTAAACCATACACACTATTGTAAGTCCAGGAAGTCTCTTATCCTGCAGCATCATTGCTCCAGAACAACCGATGTCAGCCCTAGGTGGCTTTCACTGCCCAATGTGGTAGAGATTTCTGATCACTTATAAACACACTATAATGACTTTCAAAATAAAAACTTGATGCAACTTCTTTTTAAAAATTAAAAAAAAAAACAAAGCTAAACTAAGTTCAGGAGAAGGGCATTAGGGTGGTATTTTCCCCTTCTCATTCATCTGAAAGGGAAGGCACAGACAGAGATTAGAGAAGCATCCAAAGTAAAACTAAAACACTTGGGCAACACAGCTAAATTCAGAAATTAACTTCCTCACCCAGTCTCTTTTGCCATCACAAGCCCCAGGAAAACCCAGCACAGAGAACAACGAACTCTGCAGCTTGAACCCAACGTTACTAAGAACAGCCCACAGAGGGAAAAACAAAGGCTGGACCGAGAAAAATAACAAACAAGAACCACCGACATAAGACAATTCACACAAACCAAAAGGAGAGCAGAGAAGATTGGAAGTGGGAAGGCAGTGGAATTTATTTGTTTTTAAATAAATAATCAATATTTCCTGTATCCAGAATATAAACATAGGGTTCCAGTTTGAAAACCCCTAGATGCCATCAATCCACGTAAAATCACGTGAAGCAGACTGGTAGCAGGCTCAAAGTAACCAGGAGACAAGAGCAAAAACTCAAGAGTCTCAAAACTTACTTGGATGCCCCTGCTCCACCTTTTGCCTTAAATCACAGTTATCACTATATATAGCACAGTATATTGCTGACCAAGACAAATATCTGTGAGAACCTGGCCGATGCACAGCAATACCCCGTTAACGCATCCTCCAGCACACAAATGATGGCCTGACCCTTAATTAGCTGCCTGGCTGCATCCCTGCTACACCAGCTGGGTGAGCTGGGGTTTTGCTGGGAAGGAGATTCAACAAATTTTTCTGATCTCTCTCCCCTGTTTGAGGTGATAAAGACTAAATAGGGGGGAGAGGAGGACCTCTCAGGGTAGGCAAAACCTTTTTTTACCCTGCACTAGAAAGGTAACTCATGCCCTATGATATGGGATATAATCACGGGGGTTTTCATGACATGAACACAAGCAAAAAGCTTTTTCTGCTTGCCGCTCAGCTGCTGCTGATCTCCTAAATGCCCCAGCCAGGAGAACCTTGGGTTCAGTACTGAAATCCTGTTGCTATTTACTTTGGGGAAAGATTAGGAGGTTAATAAACAGATCCTGGTCATGCATGTTTAAAAATAACAATAAAAGACATTAAAACTGAAGCCAAACAGCCTCCCACCACCACTCCTCTCTAAGTAGGAAAATTTTTCAGTGAAGGCACTAAAATTGCCAAGGTCTTTTTATTCAGCTGGCAGGTCTCAGCAGCCCCCTCTGCTTGTGTCTGCAGCCCACGACTGTGCTGCAACCCGGGCATCAGGACCGGACAGAAAACCCCATCACATTAAACCTCCTTTGTTCCAAAAAGTCCTTTTCCCTGAAGAAAGATGCACCGAGCTAAACACAACTGCTGTGGGATTTTTGTTCCTTCTTACCCCTCCAAGCTGCTTATGCCTAGGGAGATGGGCTGGCAAATTCCCAGGTGGGGAAATTACTATTTAAACGAGAGGACAATGGAGGTGCGGGAACAAGTTTCCACTTTCAGCTTGAAAATGAAAAGCCCGTTTCACACCATTAGAGTGGCGAAGCTCTGGAACAGCTTTCCAGTAGGAGGTGGTGGGGGCAAGAGAGAGAAGGGGCTGCAAGACAGAGCCCCACTGCTCCACGGAGGGGACGGGAGACGTGGCTGCGGATGACAGCACAAGGCAGGACCCAGTGACTCAGTCATCGTCCCAACCCATGTTTTTAGGACTGACAGTTGGACAGGGGAAGGAGAGGGTTGAGATCAAATCCTTTCACTGCCCTCCTTAATCTTGAACAAATCAAGCAATCCCCAGCACTGACGTGTTTCCCTCTAAGGACCACCTTCATTTCATGACATCAAGGGAATGGAAAAGCTTCACCTGCTTTAGAAATGAGAACATGTTGGGCCTGCAGGAAAGGTGTTTACAACCTCAGCCACACACCCCCCACCCTCAGGCTTTTATATACCGTTACACCAAAATACCAGATCTGCTCAGCTTTACAGCACAAAGCTCCAGCACCAGACTTCTCTCCATCGTGTGCCTTCCGCTCTTAATCCCCTCTGAGCCTGGGGCACAGAGGCTGATGTCAGCTAGGATCTGCCTCTCATTAATCCTCCCCAAATAAGAAAGATGAAAATGATAAAAACAAGCCACATAAACTGCTGTCAGAAGGTTTCAACTGCAGGATCGCTTTGATGGGATTTCCATTTCTGTCTTCAGAGCCTCCCTGTCCTCCTACCATGTAAAATGATTCTCGCTCTGTGGAAACACAAGCCTAAGTCACAGAAAAATGGAGTAAAGAGAGAAATACTCAAGGTCTTGTTACACCCTGAGATAACCATCCGTCTCATGATGTAAGGAAAGATTGCCTGAGACAAAGAATCATTTAGGGGGAAAAAAAAAAAAAAAAGGCCAAACTGCCACATTAGTCTTGAAGAAAAAAAGATTATTCAAATACATGGAGAGCAATTCAGTGAGATTGCTCAGTTTGCACTTAAGACTGCATTTACCATGCTGTCTTCACTGCAAAAGCACATCTTTAAACCTACGAAAACAAACACACTGCAAACCAACATCCAGGACCCCGACTCCAACACAGAAGTATGTAATGACAGGGGTCCCAATGCCCCAGATAATGACTTTATTACAGTGGCTCCTACCCCAGAATTCAGTCTCAAATAGGTAGCTAATGCAATCTCATTATTCATTACAGACAGATGACTTTTTTGCAACTAAAATATTTTTTTATTCAAAACAACCTTTCATTGCAAATTAAGGTTTAGTAAAAATACAATTAATAAAAACCTAACTAGAAACTTCAAAAAAAAAACAACCTGCAAGTGAAAAATGTAACCTCTCAGGTTTTTTTCCACTTTGATTATCAGTTTCTACTTTAGCACCCTTTCTGCATTCCCAGTTATCGTGGCCAGGGCCACCATAAGCCTGTTCTCCCTACCTGAGACATGCCTTCAAAATCCGGGAGGAGTTTTTGGAAGATCTGCTTTTGCACGAGAGATTTTTCTGCCAGACGTACACGCTGGTCCTGGGGTGGACACAGAGCTGACCTTCCTTCCCGAGCATCACATTCAATACCACGTTCCAGCCAGCTGCAAGTGTACACATACCCTGCACACAAACCAGGGGAACACACGTCTTGAACATAGCAGCCTTGCTTGCAGGACCTGGCTGCTTAAATAACCCTCAATCACGATTAAGTGGCAAATTCTGGCCCAGACCTAGGCAATCAGCAGGTTTTGCCGAGATGTCCCCAGGGAGATGCGATGACCCTGCGGGGGATGAAGTTACTTACATAGCCTAGGAGAAGCACTGCCTCCCCTGATGCTCCCCATCCACCCCAAGCTTTGATTTTTTGCATGGTCACAGCTTAGCCGGAACGATGCCAAGCTGCGAGTCCTTTTCCTTCGGGAACGCGGGTTTTTGTTACACGAGTATGTAACACCTGGGACAAGCTGTCACTTCAGGGCTATGGCTACTGAGCCTCACCCAAATGCCAAAAGAGAAACAAAAGAAAATAACCTTTTTTGACAGCAGGGAAGGAAAAAAGCCTTCTCTGACTGCCTGAAACAAAATTCTGAAACAAATATTTCCAAGAGAAAAAAAAAAAATGCAGCTGGCTTCCAAATGCACAAATTAAAGTGACCAAGAGAGAATTTTCCCCTGTTACATTTCTGACCCATGCTATTCTTTGTTATCAGTATCCCTGAGCTAAATGGCTGCCTCTTATCACGGATCCCATATTAACAGGGGATTTCAGGGAACAGAACACACCCACCTGAGAAGCAGCAATAATACATCAGGGATCTTGGCCTTTTGGTTCCCCCCCAGCTGTACCAGATCAGCACCATGATGATACACACACCTGGGAAAGCACAAGTGTGCCCTGCTTTCCTTCTCTGTTCGTTCCCCACCCTCCCTCTTTCACTCTCACTTTATTTTCTCTGCTTTGGTACTTTTCTAGTGTCCAACTGTTCACCCAGTTCCAGTTCTCACCTTTATCCTTCCGTGCATCCCACTTCTCAGCAAAGAAGATATTTGCACTCCATTCCGGAGCTTCTCTGGACACCTATCCCGCATTATCTCATACCCAGAAAGACCTGGCCTGCCACACCTGCCCTGGATCAGTAACAGCACTCAGCCTGAATATTTTAGATATTATCTACAGACACAAGTTATAGATCTTAACTTATGTTAAGTAGCCCAGGGCATCTCAATTTTACTGTCACTCCCAGGTGGACGAGCACATTACAGCACCATGAGTAGCTCTCATTTGCCAAAGAAACCGAAGCAAAGCGATCACTAAAGAAATTGGGTTGATGAACAGAGATCCAGTCCCAGGGAAGTAATGCTGTGACAGTTCAGAGGAGAGGCTGAATGGTATTAATATAGTACATCTTGTGTTACAAAAGACACTGGCCCAAATTCTCATCTCCAAGTTTCAGATTCACTAAGACATCTCTGCATGCAAATGTCACCAGAAGCAAAATACGGTCTTGTTGTTTTACAAGCCCATCTGGAGCCTTTATCAACAACCCT
>NW_009628717.1:14168-15181 GCF_000690535.1 Cariama cristata
ATGAGCTATTTTACTGACCTACAGCTTCATCTCCATCCTGCTGATGCTGAGAAACTTCCCGTTTTGCAGAGGGGCTTTATATTACACACAGGGCAAGGGAGAATTAGTCCACTGATCTGAACGGCCCAGGCATAAAGTCTTCTCCAGGAGGGCATAATTTAGGCAGACACCTATTCGGTGAGCCCAAGCTGGGTTCAGCAAGATACCTCAGAGGTGGGTTGGTACAGTTAGACAGCAACACCAGCCAGCAGATGGGTGGGAGCAGGCAGAGCAGCGCAGCGCTGCAAAGCAGTTCACAGTATGCAGAAAGTTCTTTGTCCTTTCCAGCTGGGTACCGGGGGACACAACGCATCTGAAAGTGAACTGCAGTGTCCCGAGATGTAGATTGGGGACATAAAACCATTGGTAATGGTATGAGCTGGATGGTGGTACCCAATAGATCTTGAGATCCTAAATAAATCAATAGCCAGAAAAACAAGGTTCAGCTGCAAGTGTTGGGTTTTCTTTAACCTATAGAATGACAGAGGCTGAAAAGGACATCTTTTCTCTACACGCCTTCAGAGCCATCCTGCTCAAGCTAATACAAATTTAGCTGTTTCTATCTGGTGATTTTTTTTTTTTTTTAAAAAAAAAAAGGAAAGTTACTTGCTATGCAATTTTCTAAGATTCTTCTCAAAGGCAGGTCCCAGCACACCATGCAGACCCTGCTCAGCAAGAGCAAAGACTTTCCCCCCCTCGCACCCCAACAATTCACCATCCAAAGGGCGAGGAAGCTGCTCCTAGCTCAGATTTTTCTCCCCTCCGCGCACGAAGAGGACTACGGACATGTCGGCCCCGTTCTCCGCACGGCGTTAAGCAACGCTCCAGGCAGGCACCCACCGACGGCACGCCGGGCAAAGGTTGGTGGGCAGGATGCCCACGGCAATGCCGCTGGTTTTCCCCATCTGTTTGCTCACGGGTAGGGCTGGAGCCGCGACAAAAGCCAGGCTGTTGGCGAGGGGACACGGAGGACA
>NW_009628718.1:0-792 GCF_000690535.1 Cariama cristata
TCCCGAGGTGGCCAGACGTGGTCATCTCCAACTCATCCATAACCGTTATCCCAGGGCTGGGGGAGCAGATCCCCCACCCCGGCACAGTCCTGCCTCTCCAGGTCTGCATCAGCTGCTTTGTGTCCAACCTGGACCCCAAGGAGCCCCTTTCAGAGGGCACTTATTTGCCCTGGGACAGGAGCCAGGCAGAACCAAAAGGCATCCTCCAAGGCGGGGTGTTGGGGAAGGGCTTTGGGGTTCCTTCAAGCCCCTGGCAGGGTCTCAACTTTGCTGGCCTGAGTGATCCCACCGTGGCTGGGCCAAAGCACCGGGAGGGGGATGGCTGGGCTGGGCGAGGGAGGACAGCCTGGCGTCTGTGGGCATGGGCTAAGTTGGGGTCAATGAGCAGGGATATGTTGGGAGATAATTTGTGGAGGACACTATTGGCTTCTAGGATCATCCAGCCAGACCTCCCGACTGCCTGCATGGCCCCTTTGGAAGTGTCATGGGTGGAAGAGCTCCAGGAGCCGAGCCTTCTCCTCACCAGGGACCATCAGATGGCAAAAGAGCAAATCCAGCCCCATATTGGGTGCTTTCCTGCTAATCCTCGGGGCCCGATCCCCCATCTCCTTCCAGCCCTGAGGACCTCACCCTACTGCTCCCGAGGGCTGAGGAGAGATGGGGCACTGGGGGTGTTGATGATCCTATCGGGGTGCACCGCATTGCTAGCACTTGTCCTAGCTCCTACTGACAGCTCCCGAAAAACACCCAAGCATCACGAATCTTGCTCCAGCATCCTGCCTGTGGCTTGTC
>NW_009628718.1:874-1178 GCF_000690535.1 Cariama cristata
TCAGGGATATGGGGCCTCAGCCACCTGGGAAAAGGATTTCCATCCCCTAAAAGTGAAAAGGAAATTATTTACCAAAGTAAATAATAAAAATAACTGCTTTGTTGGAACTTGCTATAGGTTGTGGGGGCCGGGGGGAGCCCCACAGTCCTTGGGGTGCTGCGGGGGGCCAGAGGGTATTTCTCCAGCTCAGGCTGGCCAGCCTCAAGATGGCAGCAATAACATGCAGCATCCTTCTACCTGCTTCGAGTGAGTGAGGACCGCTCCATCCAACCCTCCTGGCTCGAAGGACACCCCCAGCCGCCTC
>NW_009628719.1:0-627 GCF_000690535.1 Cariama cristata
CGTTTCCTTCTCTCCCCTCTAATTACACCGCCTGCTGAATCACCCATATTCAGGCCATCGCCCTTCACCACCTGCCTGGCCGCCGTGCCCTGTGCTGTGACCCAGGGGGGTGGCCACCCCGGCTGCAGCACCCCAAGTCCCACATGCCCACCCAGCCCTGCTGGGATACCCCGGTATCGCCGCACCTCCCCAGCTGCCCTTCGCCGCGTCGGCACAGGGGTGGCTATGCTGGCCCCACCCTGCCGCCCCGTCGGTTTTTGGTTTCCCAATGTAGGAAGGAGTCCAAAGCCTTGCCAAAACCCCCACGGGGGTGTCCGACTCATCCTGCTTTGCCGGCACATCCACTGGGAATAAAGCCGCCCATCCTGCTCCTGGGAGGGCAGAGGTGCTGCGCAGTCGGCAAGGTAAGGACGGATCTGGGCTCAGCACCTTCAACCGCGAACTGGGAGGGACTGGGATGAGCTGGGACGAGCTGGGGTGAGGAGTCGCTCCTTTACCCTGTCAGTGGGGGCTGTGATCAAGTTTAAGGATGTGGAGCAGCCCGAGGTGCTGGTGGTGGTGGCTGGGGCTGGCAGGTGATGGAGAGATCTCAGCGAGGAGTGGAGCTGGGCGATGGCGTGGGCTGGC
>NW_009628719.1:661-1642 GCF_000690535.1 Cariama cristata
CCCCGGGGACCGGCGAGCGGGCAGACAGCCCACGCCAGCTCCACGGGCTGCTCCAGGCGGTGCCCACCACAGCACACTGTTGCACACCAGCACTTGGGAAGGACCTACGTTTGGGTTTTTTTTCTCTATCCCCATATCCAAAGCAGTTTTCCAAGTTCAGCTCCGATCGCTGTATCCCTCCCAGCAGGATGGGGACCGTGGTGCTGGCACTGTGCCTGCTGGCTGTGGCTCTCCCGTACCCGGCCACTGCTAGGCTGCGCATCGGTGCCTTCAACATCCAGGCATTTGGTGACACCAAGATGTCCAACGAGGGAGTGGCGGGCATCATCGTCAGCGTGAGTGCAGCCAGTGCAATGCAGGGACAGACCCAAAAATGTGGCTCCTGTATCAGGGATGCGTGGGGATGTGGCAGTGAATGGGATGGCATCCCAGTGCTGGGGATGCCCTGGGTGGATGAAAGCTTGGTGGAGCCCAATGTGGGGCATCAGGCTCACGCTGCGGTCCCTCTGAGCCCTCCACGGCGACATCTGCCCTGGCACTGAGGGGCATGCGGCACCCAGCACTGCCTGACTGGGCGATGGGTGGGAGACAGTGGCCCTGAGCTGGGGGCAGGCTCCCTCTCACCATCCCCATCCCTGTCGGCCTTGCAGATCCTGCGTCGCTACGACGTGGTGCTGGTGCAGGAGGTGCGCGACTCCGACCTCAGCGCCGTCACCCAGCTCATGGAGCAGCTCAACAGGTACGAGCGGGGCCGGGGCCGAGAGCATGCGGGCTGAGACACCAGTGTTAGTGGGGAAGGAGGGAAAGTCATGCTGCCTAAGCAATAAAAGGCCCCAAAAAGTCATCCATTGGCAGAGGGTTTGGTTTTGGAACGGGGAATAGGAGAAAAGTGCTGAGGCTGAAGCTTTGAGAAACCTGAAAAAAACCACCAGGAATAATCTGGGGAGGGGACAAGCGGCACAAAGCCCCTCCGAAAGCTGC
>NW_009628719.1:1653-2295 GCF_000690535.1 Cariama cristata
TAGCCCACAGGATGGAAATGATCTACAGCTCTGGCAACCTCTGTCTCCAAAATCCAACAGGACAGGGCAGAGGCGAGACGGGGGATGCCCCCCTGGCAGTGGCAGGGGGACCCCAGGATGGACCAGGCGGCAGATGATGCTCTGAAGCGAGTGGCTCAGGCACCCCAGGAGGAAAAGGGGCTGCTGGGGTGGGCTAAATCTGGTGACTGCAGGGTGGCAGCCCCTCCACCGGCTGGGTGCTGACCCCGTTTTGGGTGAGGGCACGGGCTGGGGCACGGTGGAGGCTGCTGCTGCCTTGTTGAAAGGCAGTGAGTGCTCCTGAGCAGGTACACCCAGCCCGTGTCCTCGCCCCTTCGGTGTCCCCTCTAGCACGGCCACAAAGCAACCGGGGCAGGGAGGGTGACGCCAGGCTCCGTAGGGCTCCAAGCTGCTCATTAACCTAATTTAGCCTTGCTGCAAATGAAGGTGAGGAGTGTCTCTGCAGAGAAAGGGCTGACAGGAGCTGCCCTGCGTCCTGCCGTGCTCAAGGAGCCACCCTGGGGTGGTGGGGACAGCAGGGTCACTTGGAGCTACCTCACCCCATGTCACCCTACAGCTGGGGCACAGTCACCCATGGGGACAGCAGAGTAGGACCGGCTGCTG
>NW_009628719.1:2372-2636 GCF_000690535.1 Cariama cristata
ACCGCCCTGCCTTTGCATCTCCGCAGCGTGTCCACGTCCCTGTACGACTACGAGATCAGCGGCCCCCTGGGACGAGACAACTACAAGGAGATGTACCTCTTCATCTACAGGTAACAGGGCTGGGCGTGCTGCCGCCTGTGCTCCGGCACCACGGGGCCACCAACACCACAGAGGGGACACAGGGGCTGGGCCGAGCCCCAGGGTCACCATCCCTTTGGTCCCACAGGACAGATGTTGTGTCCGTGGTGGACACCTACCAATATG
>NW_009628719.1:3006-3434 GCF_000690535.1 Cariama cristata
CAGTGTTTGTGTCGGTGGTGAACCCCTACCAATATGAGGACCCCCAGGATGTCTTCAGCCGGGAACCGTTCATCCTGAGGGTCTCAGTGCCCCGTAGCAGTAAGTGGAGGGATGAGTGGCCCCAGGTGGTGGCATGGGGTGGCCGTGGGGCTGACGTCCCTCTCCCTTGGCAGAGGCAGAGGAGTTTGTGCTGGTGCCGCTGCACTCAGCCCCGCACGACGCCGTCACCGAGATCGACGCGCTCTACGATGTCTACCTGGCCATCGTCAGCAAGTGGGGGACCGATGTGAGTGCCACTGCCACTGGGGGTGGGCACTGGGCCCTGGGGACCGTTCGACCCATGCTGGGTCCCTGCTTCAGGGCTGGGGTGCAAGGGAGGCGGGATGGAGACCCTGCTCCTGGCCCGTCCCCTGCCATGGTGGCAACCC
>NW_009628719.1:3456-4135 GCF_000690535.1 Cariama cristata
GTGTGTGCGGGGGGCCCCCCCTGCCCCCCCCCGCCATGAGTCCCCCCCCAATCTCCCCACCGCAGAACATCATGTTCCTGGGGGACTTCAACGCTGACTGCGCCTACGTCCAGCCGAGCGACTGGTCGGCCATCCGCCTGCGCACCAGCGACATCTTCACGTGGCTGGTCCCCGCAGCGACCAAAAAAAAAAGTCAGACTGTGCCTACGACAGGTAAGTGCTGCCACAGCACCACCGTCACCCTCGCCAGCACCCCTGGACCCCCCTTCCCGTCCCACACCACCAGTGGCCAAGCACGGGGACAGGAGTGGGACTCACTGCCCGCATCTCCCTGGCAGGATCGTGGTGTGCGGTGCCAAGCTGAAGAGAAGCATCGTGCCAAATTCAGCCGCTATCTACAATTTCCAGCGGGCTTTCCAGCTGGAGCAGGAGGAGGTGAGCTGGGCTCGCACACCCGGGGCTCAAACAGGCACCAAACCTGAGCTTCCTGGGCAGCGGGGCTGATGACTTCTGTTCGGGATTAGGCAGCCCGGTGCAGCCACGTAGTTACCGCATTTAAGCATCAGCTCAAAAATGGAGCTGGAGCAGCTCCAGCAGCAGCCCGAGCTGGCTCTGGCTGTGGTACGTGTGCCCCTGCCCCGCGCCTGCCTGCTGGGATGCTGGCACAGCCCCTCTGTAA
>NW_009628719.1:4150-4770 GCF_000690535.1 Cariama cristata
CCACGCCAGCCTGCAGCCAGCTAACGGGGAGCTCCGAGTGACAAGGGACCCATGGATGGAAACAGGACGGGGGATTTGGGGTCATTGCTTGTCCCCGGGGGGAGGAGATGAGGTGCATGGGGTTTTTCGTGGTCTTTCATGGGTGGGCGTGGGGCAATCCAAGCCTATCTTCAACCACCCATAGCTGGCACAGAGCTCCCAAGCAAGACACGGGGGCTCAGAGGGCAGGTATCACCCCTGCCAGCGCCCGCCCCAGGACACGCCTGGGCATCTCTCCATGAGAGGTGCCAAAACTGGAGCCTCATGTGTTGAGTGTCTCGGGGTTGGGGACATCACATCCCCCTCCAGCAGACAGAAGGTTCTGGCAGGGCCATCACAGCCACCCTGCTGGCCCATGGCGAGGGGCTTGGGGCTCACCAAACCCCTGCGTTACCTCCTCACCTCTTGCTCCCCTCCAGGCCCTGGCAGTCAGCGACCACTACCCAGTCGAGGTGAAGCTGACGGCTTGAGCTCTGCGGCCACAGATCACGATCCAGCTCCAGCTCCCACCACCAACCCCCGTGAAGGTGCTGCCCACAGACCCATCCACGAGCCCTGTGCGTGGGTTCCTCCAGGTCCCA
>NW_009628719.1:4852-11248 GCF_000690535.1 Cariama cristata
CCGCCCACCACGAACCAGACCGCAGGGACAGGCTACCAGCCAGGAAGCAATGACCACAGACAGGCTGAGGAACAAAGCATCCATCTCCTACCTCATCGAAGACTTTATTGAGAAATTTCATTGCACAATTAGCTATTGGATAGGAGGGAGGATATTCAAGGACCGGCAGGCTCAGGCTACGGCAGTGTAAAGACCCTCTCCTTGTCCGTTCCTTGGGGGAGCTGAGCAAGCAGGTCTCCTTGCGCTCAGGAAAGGCAGCGGTGGTATCAGGCACTCTACGGGGACTAAGGAGAAGGGGTGGTTGGGGCGGCTGTGGGAGCAGGCAGCACATCACCATTTGCTGACACTGCAGACAGCTTCTCTGTGAGAGTCTACAGCTACTGCAGTGTTTTGGAGGGTCACTTGAGCTCCTGGGACCAGGCCCTGGGCAGCTGGCTCCTCAGTTCTTCTTCTTCAGCATCTCCATGTACATGCGAAGTGACTTCTGGATGGAGTCTTTCGAGATGAAGCTGACAAAGTTCTGAATGTCTTCCTCCCGGTGAGCTACCAGGCGGTCCAACACTGCCTTCCTCATCATGGACTTGGTGAGCTGACGGGCATGGTCTGCGGAGAGGAGAGCGAGGATGAGGAACGCACACGGTCCTCGCCCCTGACCAGCTGTCAGCCACTGCCACCATGTGCAGGTGTCTCCAAATGGGGAGGTACCACACACCAAAGGGCTCTTTGAACCAGCAGGGAAAGGTGTATGAAAAACCCACCGGCTGGAAGCTGAACTAGATAAATTCTCATACAATAAACTATGATCAGTGGGGAAACGGCTGATCTACTGGGACAGATGACAAAAAGTTGTGCGCCTCTTTCTCTTTGCACCTTCCAGAGCCCAGCCCGCACCCCGATACACACCACCGGGCTCAGGACAGCAGTAACTGAACAAAATTCTCCGCTATTTGAAACTGCTCTGGCTCTAAGCTCCCCCAACCCAACCCGTTCGACCTCTGGCAAGGCAGCCTGCCCACACCAAACACACCGTACAAAGCCAGCAGCATGGCTCCCTCGAGCTCAGCCCGACAGCAGGCGCTGGGCCTGCGTCATTCCCCACGACTCCGTGGATGCTGCCGGAGCTGCCCGAGGCCTCGAGCACTCGTCTGCTCACACACACATGGAGCCACATGCAGGGATGTGGCAGCACATCTGTTGCACAGATGTTGCACTTGCGCTCTCGGTGGGTTTCAACCATGAGGGCGAAACGATGACCAACGCCCCCTCCTCCATGCACTGGGAACCCCAAATTGCTCCAACACCCGTATGCTGCAGGCACCTTCACCCCGACAGACTCCTCCCAGCTCTGATTCAGGGCTCCGGGGAAGGATCTGCATGGTGCCTCCTGGAAGTCAGGAGAGAGCACAGCTGAGACGTGCTTCCCACTTTTGGGGGCTGAGGTGTCATTGACACCAGGACAGCAGGGGAGAGCGAACTGTTTAGGGACCCTTTTCCAAAGTAGGGACACAAAGTGACCAGTCCTGGGATGCATCCATTTCTGTGCCGTTTCATTCAGATTTCTACAGAAATCGCAGCCGGAGGGTGATACGTAGTTGCACCTCCCTGGGGTGCTCAGGAGGTGGCATGGGATGGGATAGCTCACATCTAGCCCTGGCCGGTGGAAAGCCCTCTCCCAGCCCAGGAACCATGTGCTACCAGTGACGGAGCACTGCAAACACACATGATGCCTGCACTTGCTGTCTGTCCTTATGTCCCCATCGCCATCCCCAGCTCAGCAGAGTGACAAGAATTGATCCAGCCCACAAAGGCTGACTGGCAGCCACCCAGGCACTCTCACCCAGCCTGTTCCTTCAACTCCACAGGGTAACACCTCCACTGACAGACACAGAGATGCAGTTTGTATCTGCAGATCAGGCACCTCCAGATTGACTCAGCAGGGTTGGCAGGGTGAGCCGAGCTGGAGCCATGTGCCCTGCACACCCGGCACGGTGTCCTCCCACGCAGGGGCACTGGCAAGCCCAGCTCTGTTAGCCCAAGGCTCCCTGAATTGCTGCGCTGAACTTTTCCTACCTCCCAGCCATCCACACCTTCCCTTTAAATGGAAACCTTTCCGTAGCTCTCAGGTACCAGCCCCGGTACCTGTCCTTCCCACCCAGACCAGATCTCCTTTTCCTCCACCGGAGGTGCCACCCTTACCGGGAATGGCCAACCACTGTGCCATAACAGCCGCAGCCTTCTCCTGGAGCTTCTCCTCTGGCACCAACTCGTCCACAAGGCCATACTTGTGGGCCTCGGGTGCGGGGTGGAGGGAGCCCAGCTGGAGGGAGCGTTCAGCAACTCGGTGTCCCACCGTGTTTACAAATGTGTCCTTAAACCTAGAAGAGATGGGAGGAAAAACCACGGGTCAGGGAAAGAAACACCCAGCGGCAGCTGCACCCAGACATCGAAGCTAAGAGCACGCTTGGTCCCACTGCCCAGGCACGGGTCTCTAAACAGCAGCTACGGGCTCAGCCATGCCGTGCAAAGTCAGGCAAGCAGAGCCGTTTTCGGTACCGACCCAAGAGAGTTCCCCCTCCTCTCCACAAGAGCTGCTCTGTGTACCCTCTGTGCACAGGTCTCTGCTGTGCCCACTTGCTGTGACGTGAAAGCTCCTCTCCAAGACTACATTTACATGTTCTTAGGGCAACCAAGGGTCTGTGTCTTAGTATCTCAGTGTCCTTACGCTTTCAGAGAGCTCCACAGCTATGGGATTTTGCAGGTACACAGCGTGTATCCAGAGAAAAGCCTATTCCCCACCTGAGCCTGACCAGGGAGATCTCCCAGCACCAGTTTTGGAGTTGACTGCAGAGTCACAACCAAGGGCCTCGTCGGTGAAGGATGCGAGGATGTTCTGCAGCCTGAAAGCTTTTCAGATACTTGCAGAATACGACAGAGGAATGAGGCGCTATCTCCTGCAGCTGCAACTACCTTGTCACTGACACATAAAACTACATCCCAGCCACCAGTTAAACTGGTCGATAAACTCCTTGAAGATGAATTCTTTCTAGAGACCTACACATGACACTAGAAGTGGGAGGCACTGTCCTACCAGTAAGGAGCCACAATGCCCAGCTGGGCTTCGTTCAGGCCAATGTTGAATTTGGGGTTCTCCACCATGATCCTGTAGTCACACGACAAGGCGAGGAGACAGCCTCCTGCCGGGCTGGACCCCTGGCAAAGAGAAGGAAGGAGTGAGTCTAGGTCACGGTTACAAACATCCCTGTGCTCCCAGCCTCGCTCCGACCTCCAGAGCAGGGAAAACACAAGGTGACAGAGCAGATGTTCCCCAAGTCTCTGATTACCTAATTCAAAACAGCCCTAAAGAAGATTTCTGATAGGTTTACCAGGGTTTATCCTTTCATTTTTCAATGCTCTTTGTTTCTTGCATTTTCCAGCCTAGAAATCTCGTTAATTCATCTGTGTTACTCAGGTTGCAAGCCTGCAGTGGAGATTTGCTATGGCATTTTCTTGAAACCCTACAGGAGTTTGAGTTTGTAGCCCTAAATGCCACACAAACGGTTCTGTCCAGGGACTTTGTCACACTTTCTGTCTATAAAACTTCCATTTGTGATCATCTTTGCCACAACTCGGTGCTTGCTTAGCCCTGCACAGGATGCCTGCGGGAAGCTGCTCAGAGACCCAGCTGCCTTCAAAACCAGTCTACAGACCGACACAGAACTGTGAGCTGCCAAAGTGGCACTGCACTGAAAAACAAAAACAAGACACTGAGCAGGTAACAACCCATCTACGGACACTGAGATTCCGACGGCACTTTCCTGCTGGCCAAGAACCGCGGCTGGAGGAGCAAAACCTGGTGAAAAAAGGGCTTACGACAAACTGCACCGCCCAAAGCACCGCTGCCCACAGGGCTGAGGACAAACACTGCATGGCTGCCTCCCACCTCCTCCCCGCTAGCGAAGCAGAACAACGGCCGAGCAAGGGACCCTGCGCAACTCCTCCGAGTCTCGTCAGCGAGAAAGCAGGCGGTGGGCACGTGACAGGCGTCCTTCGGACTCCTACACCAACCGCTCGGCTTCTCCACTACTCGTCTGCCATCGATGCCCCTCTGGGCTTTACCACTGGCCTCCAGCCCTCCTCCTGGTCCTCCAGCCTGGAGGACAGACTCCCAGCCGAGGTCTCGGGGCAGGGCATGGCTCTTGCTGTACAAAACCCTGCCAAGGGCACGGCAGCCCCCATCAGCAGGACATCAGTGCTGTGCAAGGTCTCCGCTGCAGCCAAAACGCTGCTCTACCCTAGCAGCGCCTACAGCTCATATGGAGCCTGCAACATCCCATGCTTCCATACCTTCCCACACCCCAACCTGCTGAACTGACAGACACGTACTTTGCCCAGAAATTCCAACCAATACATCCCTGTATTTTTTTCATCACTGACAAACCTGATTTTTTGGCTGTCCCTGCCCACATGGTGCAAACAAGCCACAGCAAGTGACAGACCACGCAGGGATCTAAAGGACGTACATTGATTGCAGCTACTGTCACCATGTTGGAGCCGTACAACCGGAGCCACGTCTCCTGCACGGCTCTCCAGAACTCAGTGTAGTGCTCCGTGCTCTTCCCGCACATCTCGGTGATGTCCAGGCCAGATGAGAAGATTTTGGGGATGGCCTGCAATGGGGAAAATACAAACATCGCTTAGAGTCACTGCTCAGGGATGACCCTTTAGCCCTCTAATGCACTAGGCCTGGCAGCCTGAGGAAAGGCAAAGCGATAATTAAATATAACATAAACCAGAGTCTTTTGGGGTTCTGAAACAATCTCCCTGCTGGTCCCACAGCCTGGATCATCCCATCACCATGGCCTCTTTGCTTGCAGCACGGTTTCTCATTATCAGGGTCTCCGCGTGGGTACATCAGCCATGCAGCACAAAACCCGTCCTGTCCCATGCCCGGGCACCTCCTCGTACCCACACCACGTCTGAAAATAAACACTGGCATCTCCTAGCAGCTCCCTATGGGCGGTTCAAGAGACCTCAAGGGATGTGTCAGGTTGGCAGATAAGCAGCTTAAATTTTAATGACAAATGACAATGCTCGGTTGTTATTCTTCTGCTAGAAAAGCGCACAGAAGAAAGAACACAGCCCTTCCAAGAACCCCCTCCCCTCCTTCTGGAGCTGATCAGAGCTGCCTCCCGGCGCTCCTCTGCCAGTGGCCAGGGAGCCAAGACACCAAACATGAGCAAGGCAATGGCACCCATGCCTGCCAAATTGCCCCACAGCTGGCACCTCAAATTCAGGACAACACGTACGGATGCAAAGATCACGCCCCGGCAGGCCCGATCATTCTCCAGCTTCTCCAGGCTTATGCAAAACTCGGTGAGGAAATCCAGGCTGAGGCTGTTGACCGGAGGGCTCTTGAACTTCATCGTGGCGACACCTGTGCCATGGTTAACAGAGACAACAGAACGCTCGCATTGCAGCAGCATGCTCTGCCTTGCTCAAGGGAACTTCACCCACCTCCCTGTTTCCCTG
The DNA here is from genome assembly GCF_000690535.1 of Cariama cristata. NCBI lineage: Eukaryota > Metazoa > Chordata > Aves > Cariamiformes > Cariamidae > Cariama > Cariama cristata. The sequence continues at coordinate 10,382 of NW_009628719.1, forward strand.
TTCACCCACATCGTGTCTTTCCACTCCTGGCTCTTCAAGAAGCCCCCAGAGTGGAGGGGGGCCAAGAGCAGGGCACAGCCTTTGCCCAGATCTGCCCGCAAGCCGGGCTTACTCAGCCAGTGCTGAACCTGGAGCATGAACAAGCACATGTGCGGTGGCGTACCGTGTGTCCCAAAGACCAGCCACCCTTGGGGTCACACTGCCCGGCAGTTCCCTTCTCTCTAGGCTCAGTGGATAGGATTGAGCCTTCAGCTTCTATCACAGCAAACATCCCGTACCCAGGGGATCACACACTTTTCTGTGCCTGCCAGCAGCACTGTCCCCCTGGCCAGCGCCGCGGGAAGGGCTCTGAGCCCTCGACCCCTCCCAAACGGCACGACCCTACCCCAAAAGGTCTTCACCGAGTGAGCGCTTAGGCTGGGTGCTGCAGCCGTGCCCAGGCTGAGGAGAGTGTGAGGATGCACCCAAGGGCCTGGGAGCCGAAGGCAGGCCCTGGGAAAGCTCAAGAAGAGGCAATGTCTGTTCGGTGTGGGGACGTGGCCCCGTGACAGCTATTCCTGCCAGCCAGACCCCCCCGCCCCGCCCCCGCCGCCCCCCTGCCACTCTACCAGGTCCCCAAAGCAGGGACCCTGCAGAGGGGATGATGCATGAGCAGGGGACAGGGCATGAGGTCTGCCCATGGTGACAGCTAGGGTTTGCCTGTGGCACCCAAGCAGCACCCAGCCACCTGAAGTGCCTGTGACCAGTGAGACTCCCATCCCCAAACTCTTCCCTCTAAGGGTCCTAAGCAGCTACAGCTGGAACATCTGGGGCTTTGGCGGCTTTCCATGCCCAGGGACACACGTGCCACGGGGCAGGCACGGAAGG
>NW_009628720.1:0-12352 GCF_000690535.1 Cariama cristata
GCGCCTGACCCTGCTGGGCCCACGGGCTTGGGGACTTCATCCAGTTTGCATCCTGTCTCCATCCTGGCTCTCCCGGACCCTGCTCCAGGCCGAGTTCGCCGGAGTGGCCGGTACGGTGGAGTTTGCTCCACCATCGCTGGTGGACCTCCGGATCCAGTGCTACAAAACACGAGCTGGCGAATTTGACAGGCGCGGAACAGCTCCGGTGTCTTGACATCAGAAAACTTAAATGCTGCTTTTGTCTCTTTTTTTTTTTCTTTTTTTTTTTTTTCCTTACTGTATCTGAAGACTGGAACTACTCTGTGCACTGAAAGGGAGCCTTTTGCTGTTGCAGGAAAACTGGACGAAGTGTTTGGTTCAGAACGTTAAATGTCGTTGAGATTATGAGGGTTCACCTATTTAGCACTGCAAGTATTTTCAGCTTGGCAGAGTTCAAAAGGGAGATGGGAGACTGGGGATGGACTGATGGACAGGAGAGACCTGATCTGCTTGAAATCGTGTTCCTAAATCTTCCCTGCACACTGCAGGAACATGATAAATGTTGTGGTGTTTTTGGGTTAGGTTTTTTTTTTGGTTAAAATTATGCAAAGTAACATTCACATTAAAAGATACATATTCCTAGCATAGTAAGCCAAACTACTATGTGTAAATTGTGTGCTACATTTAAATAAAAACAACCACCTTGAAAGAAATAAATAATAGGAGCAGCTGGTCTGGCAGCCATCTTACTGTGAGCAGCATATGATGCTGTTAATGCTTAAACTTGGCATCAGATGTTACCTGTGGCAGTTCTGTGAAAACACGATGTTACCAATAGCTGCTTGGGAGGGGAAGGATGCTATTCTTCGGTTCTTTTGCTGCCAGTAGTACTGGAACTGAGTTTTAATTGACTAAGGGCAAAGTTAAATTTACTTCTAATGTCTAGCCTTTTTCTTCCTCTCTGTTTTTGGGGAAGAAATAAATCACTTCCGGTGTGACTGATGTTTTTCTGGCAAATGTGACAGGGAAATGTTTTTTTGAAAGTCTCTTCTCTCTTAAGTTTTAATTAAAAATTAACGAAATATATGTATTTGGCAAATATTTGTTTTAGGCAACATCCTATGTAATTATAGCAACAGTAGCATAAATGGCAAAATAGAGATGAATTGCTGGTGCTGTTCTAAAGAAATAACTGGCCCATGTAATGAGAATGGTCATTTGCCAGTAAACTTCAGGAAAATGTCTGCGTTGGCTCAAAGCCAATCTGCTTTACCAATTCAGGGTAATGTCTTGCTGTATGTTGCACTGCAGTTTGAAAGAACACAGGATTAAAAGAGGAAGAAGAAATTGAGGTATTTTTAAACTTTAAGGTATTTTGTTAAAGGATTGCAAGACTTTAAAGGATACAGATTCTATACAACTGCAGGTGACTTATTTGAAAACAAAGTCTGGAGTCCAACCGTCAATATTGAACATCTTAATGAACATTCATGAACAGTGCTTTGTAATGTGTAGCCTAAGATCTTGCATAAGTATTTTAGATAGGCTTTTTTTGAAAACATTGATGCTAGGAAATGTATAAAAATTAAAATTTTTGTTGAAGTGTTTGTCTTATATTTGATGAGTCTATATTTTGTAATGCTGTAAGTCAGGTTTCAGAATTAACTTCTCTAGTCTATTCAGTGCTTTAATGAATTACAGGTTTCAGTTAAGCCAAATTTTTCATGTAGAATTTTTATCAGTAACTGTACTTACTCCATTCTTCAATTTATAGAGAAAAATATCTATAAGTAAGGCAAGCCTGTTTCACTTGCCAAATGTTAGGCCCACCTAGTGCCTACTAAAACTTCCACCTAGCACCTACTAAAACTTGAACTTAATTGTAGGTTAGTTCCTTTTAAAGCAAAAACAATCTTGCCAAAGTGCCTGAATTTAAGCTTCTGATGATTTGTAAATCATAAAATTTAGCCTCCTACATATAACATCTAGGTGAAATGTTTGATTTACTGATAGGCTTTTGTTGGAAGTACCTGCAGTCCATCACTTCTTGCTTTTATGTTTCTTCTTAGTAGTTTATCCTTTTTAATGCATGAAGTTATGAAAAGGTTTAAACAGGCTCGATTTAAAATCTTGATGTACTTACATTTTTATGAACACATCCTGGTGTGTCTCTCTTTTGGACTCAGAAAAGCAAAATTGTAATACATACTTTCTTTGCACACTTCAGCAGTTTGGGGGGCGTAGTGGTGTGTGTTCAGGTTTATTTTTCTTTCTTTCTTTAAACTTAATGTACCAGATAATAAAAAGTTACTTTTTTGGACACTTACAAACTTTTTATGCTTTTGAAATGCAGTGGTTTGTTCCAAAAGGGTTTGCAATGAATCTCACTTGCTAACCTGAATTTCTTATTCATCCTTACTGTACGTGAGTCTCAGTGCTACCACTTGTGCCTCTGGAAAACAAATCTATGCATTAGATATTTTTCGTATCTGAATAATCAGTCTACCAGTTTCTGGTGTTATCTTGGGTCAGTAGTTTCCGTTTGCTTTGTAATGTGCTTGCATATTTTCTAGTTAACTAGGTTTTAAACGCTTTGTTCTAATCTTACAACAGAATCCATACTGAAGGTCTTTTGACGTTTGTTGATAGGTTAGTTACCATCACCATAGGGGTATGTTGAGACATTAAAGCAAAGGGAAAAGAGGAAAAGTAATAAAGACTATGCAGAAAGATGTAATCCTTCCTTAAAAGCTGTCAAAACTGGATGTCGGTCTGTAACCAGGCCCTAGGTCAAATCTTACTCGTCCTCCATTTCTTGCTTTTACAAATATAATTTGTGTATAGGTCTCTCTCTTTTTATTTCTTTTTTATTCCCTGCCCAAATATGCAGACTTAGGCCATGGTTATCCTTCAAACATAGAAGAGGAAGGTGGAGGGGTAACGCTTCTCTTATTACCAAACTTTATTATTCAGCAACTTTGACATTTTCATTTGCGTATATTTCTTTGGTGGTACACTGGCCTTTAAAAGGAAGTTATCATTTCAAACTTCCCCAGTGTGTAGGATGTGCTCTGGTAACTGTGTTTTCAGGCTCTTGTGGCAGAGATATCCTATCTCAGTCTCCTGAGTTCAGGGTCTCTGTATTACTACTGATAATGAAAACTTGTAGGGTACTGATACACACTTAAGCTGCATATATGTTCCTTTGTTCTAAGAAATTAAGTGTGTTAAGAAATTAGGAGTGAGAGTATAAGATATCTCGGTGGCAGTAAACAGATTTAAACATTGAAACCCTAGTAGCTGAAACTTAAATTTAATTTTGATGTTATGATTTGTAGTTCAGCATTGACCATGTAAGAGAACTTAAGTTGTACTCTTGCAATTTATATAAGTCACTAGTCCGAGCTTCTCTACAGGCATTATCTGTCAGCAACTAAATGCAGTGAGGTGTTGAAATTTGTATTGCTTAATTTAAGATACTTTAAATTGTATTAATAAACCCTCAAGAAGACAGAAATGTTTTAACATTTTTATATTATAGCACTTTCATTTGACACCTTATCAGCAGTAATGCAAATTACAACTAGTTTTTAATGTTTTAAAGATTTCGTAAGCCAAGTTAGTTAACAATGCTTGTGTTCCTGCTGCTTAACAGTGTGGGGTTTTTTGGGGGGGGTTGGGTGGGGCTTTTTTTTTTTTTTAATATTCATTGAATAGCATAAGGTATTTTCAAAGTGGTCTACAAGGAGGGCACTGTTGCTAGTTATTTTCCTGCTACATGTTGTGGAAGGGGATGTAATAAAATTAGTGATTTATCCCCTGAAAATCTTTACCGCCACCAACTGCAGTGGTACTGCAGGATTTACTGCATTTGTTTAGTAATACTTTAGTATTTAAATGTTTCAATTTTAGTAATACTTATTACTGGCCATTGTAAGAAGATAAGATGTACTGTAATGACCTTACAGTAAGCTGAAAAATACCTTAATGTAATAAGCATATGTGAAATCCCAAAATAACAGTGAAATAGAAGAAAGACGTGGATAAAAATTCATGTCCCAATCTGGATGGATTAATATTATTTCTCCTCTTGTTACCACTCAGTTTCATGCACTAACTCTGTTGCGTGTTAGTGCTTTGTTAATGTAGTCTCATGTTGATCTGTTTTCAGCAGCAGTTGTGTCCCAGATGAGAAGTAGTATTTGCAATGAGCTCTGAGATTCTTTGGAGGGAAGTGCAATGATTGTTTTCAGGTTCGTCAGTGAAAAGTCTATAAACTCATGGGCACATGAGTAGTGCATGTGATCTCATTGTAATGAACTTTAGACTTAAACTGAGGTGAGCACACTTCCTGAAAATAAGATCTGTATACTGGCTTATATTTGTACTTAGGATATTGTAGTGTACATACATTGGTCTTTCTTAATAGTATTAATAGAAACAGCTTCCTGAAATTTCACAACGTTTACAAGTCTGTTAATGTTTAAGCTTCGCATTTTCAGAAATCAGTGCCAGGATAGTATATTAGTATATCTTACCTTTACTGTTCATGGTGAGGTTCAAACTCTTTATTTTCCATCGTCTGGGTGGTTTGGCTAGGCCAAGAACCAATACTAGATATACATTGTCTTGTAGAAAATGTTAATTGTTAAAAGGCTGTGCCACATTGCAACAGATACTTGGTGACTCACTAAACTAGATGTGCCCAGCTGCTTAGTAAAAGCAGGCTCTGTTGAATACTGGTTCTGTACAGGCATTCTTCCCTCTCCCCCGCCCCGCAATTGTTGCAAGGAATGTGTTGAAACATTTTCAGGTTATTTCATAATAGTACACCTGGTGCATAAATAGTGTAAAAGCTGTACCCCGGCAACTGCTAGTGTCAAAGCATGAAATTCCATGTGAGAAATGCATATTCTGGCTATTCAAGGAAGTAATTTTCAATGGGTCACGTGCATTAGAGGCACAAATTTTTGATATGTGGAACTTGCTTTATATGAGATTGTGCAACCTTCAAGGACATTTCTGACGGTTGGAGATGGGCTTCTTAATGCGTGTGACCCAAGTAGACCTATTTCAAAGAATAATATTAAAGGAAAAATTAAGAGGAAAGCATAGAAGAAAAGACTTTTGCATTGTAATGTTACTTCTTTGCAGTAATGTGGGAGAGAAGGAAAGAAGGCAGAAAGTGCAAGGTGCCAAAGTGCTCTATTTTGCAGTTAGTTGGTATTTAATTTTTTGGCAAAAATAGCTTCAAGTGATAGATAGAAGGGAAAGAAGGGTGACACACCTGGGAAAAGATCAATTTGAAACGTTAATGTTTTAGCACTGCAGTTTCTTCTATACATGTTATGGCTTTCTTCCTATCCAGTAGAAGCAGTAAAATAAAACCTTAGGTCTGGAAGTATTGCAGGGAAAATAAACTATATGTAACTGGTGCAGTTATGAGTCACTGTTAATGTGATGGAGGGCTGGGAGGGAAAGAACTGCACTTTTTTCCACTTGTGTCTGTTTTCGGTCATTAGTCCTGCAGAAAGAAGCAAAAAATCATCGTGTATCCTGTCTGTTTACAGAAATAGGAACTTATAAATAGTTGCTGGGAAAAAAAAAAGAGGAGTGAAGCAAGAAAAGCGAAACAAGGGGCTATGTGCCAGTAGGATGAATTTTAAAGGAACTAACACTACTGATAGTTGCATAGTGGTGTTTGAGCTTAGGTCAAAGTTTGATCACAGTTAGTCTCTGCGTAGAAGCTTTTTGGATCACTTGAAAGATACCTTTTGAAGGCAAACATGCAACTTGAGTTGGTGTCTTCTGAATTTCCTTGCTATCTTGTATGTGAAGACCAAGGAGTCAAGGTGTGACTCTTGCACTGGTTCCCAGTCTCTCATTCATTCTTCTCAGAAGAGCGCTCTACAAATTTAATTTTTTATTTTCCAAGGGTGTGGACGTTGGGTTGTTTGCTTGCTTTTTGTTTTTCTTTTAACATTGTTCGCTCTGTTCAGTCTCTGCTAAATCATTGAAGCTGAAAGTTTTGAGTCCAAAAAAAAGGTTAAACCATGGTCTTGACCTGTTTCAGAAGTTACATTGTCATTATAAAGCCAAATGTTTCAGCATTCTGGACAATAGCAACGGTATTTTATCATGTAACTTTGTCCATTAGGCCACCAGAAAACAATCTCTTTTTGGTCCTGTTATTCAACAAATATGTTGCAATGTTTCTTAATATTACTGAAGGATTTGTTTAGGTTCAATTAGGTGTGTTTAGGTTAATCGGAAAGAACATTTTGGCATTACCCCTAAAGACAAGCAGGTTTCTGTCTCTTGTTTTTTTAATTATAACTGTTAAACGAGTTGTTCATAAGAATGGAATTAAGCTATTCCTGGCTTACCCAAGAGTTTTAGGTACCAGCCAGCAGAATATCTGCCCCACTTCTGTAAAGGTAATTACACAGCATGTTTTTCAGTCTGCTTGAGAAAAGTGCCAGGCACAGAAATGTTTGTACTAGGCTAATTAAATTACACTAGAGGTAGTTTTGGCAACATAGTGAGGTGAATAATGTCGTTAGCCCAGCAACTTTAGCAGAGTACATAAGTATTGATGGGTTGGTATTGTTGTTAGTTTCTTCCATCAAGACAAAAACATCTCTGCTGATACTGTATTGTCCAAGAGCGAATATAGAATGCATGCTTTTTGCAAATCCAATATGTCTGAAAGCACCAAAGAAATATCCAGAACGCTGCATACCATAATTCTAAGAAAATGTCATATAAAATAAAGGCGCTCCTTTAGAAATGGTCTTTGAGTTTCGATTGTAACTACAAGGAAATAAGCACATTGGGTATGCTTGGCAATTTAGTCGATAAGAGTTGCCCAGCTGTTTGGTCGTGATTTGGCTGACTGCTGAGGTGTTTCTAAAATTCGGTATGTGTTTTTCAGCACTTTGGTGTTTAAAGTCCATCCAGTCTAATTGCCTTTCCCTCCCCCTCCCCCTCTGTCTTTCAGCAAACGAGGATTCAGTGTCCGATCCTTTGGAACAGGGACTCACGTGAAACTGCCAGGACCAGCACCGGACAAGCCAAATGTTTATGATTTCAAAACAACATATGATCAGATGTACAATGATCTGCTTAGGAAAGACAAAGAACTGTATCCCTGTGGCATGGCCTTTTTAAGAAATCCAATATGGTTCATCTCTGAAAGGTGTAATTTGTTATTTAGCATTATGCATTAGGAACATATAGTTGCTTGACTGGCGAACTTAAAATGTTTTAAGTTTATAGGAATTTTTTTTACAATGGGCCTCTAATGCTCTCTTGTGAGTTATAATGCACACATTCAAAATGCTCTTTTGTAATGTGTTAACATGTTTAGCTCTTGAATGAAAGCACATTAATATCACAGATTGTCCATTACCTCCGCTGCACTGTGGATCGTATTTTCTCAGTGCAAAGACTGTCCTGATAATGGATGTGTGAAGAGCGACTGCCTCGACATTAATGTTGTATTTAGCTCAGACAAACTGACAGGTAAGGTTTACAGTATACTTTCTGTGGGACTGAGGATACCTTTCATTAAAGAGCTCACCCTTCTCACTGAGAATTTCTTTTTACATGATTTGATCTGTGCACCGAAAAAAAAATCCTATAGTATATTATAAAGAATGGACATAGGAGAGCACAATAACATATTTAATCCTGGAGAGCAGAGGTGGTCAAGGCTATGCGCACTACTTAAAACCATGGCTGATGTCAAACTGCATGATTTTAGAACATCTATATTTAAAGTTTATTTGTCATTTCTTTTTAAGAAAACCCACAAACCTACACAATTGGGGCACTCATTCTAGATACTCTTTTCTCAACAAGAGATCTGGTGTTTGTTTTTTTTAATGTTAAATATGAAAGAGGAAACTTACCCTAAATGAGGGATTCAGTATATACTGAATTTCTGCTTAAAAGATGGCTGACCTTTTAGAGTGAAGTATCCCCGAAATGAATCTTGGTAACTTAATAGAGCAGTCTCTGCACTTTTTCGAGGTATAAGGTTTTTTCCTAAAGTCTTGCATATGGCCATCTGAAGATCCAACAGGAACATTAACATGGTTTAAATGTCTTAAGTATACTCAAACAGCCCAGTTTTCTTGGATCTTTTTGAAAAAAAATGGAATAGGATCAAAGAAGTTGTCAGAGACTAAAAAACCTGGAACATGATAGAAACTAGTTCAGGCTGTTACCAAGGAGTCAGCAACACAGGAACTTTTTGAAAGATAGCTCTACAGTTGTTTGGTAGCACAAATTGTACTGTGGCTTACTACTACTCCGCAAATTCTCTGTTGTATTTGCTGACCAGAAATAGTAAATTTGAGCTCCCTGGGACCCCAAGAGTGGTGGCTTCTTTTGCATTGGGCATGGAAAGACTTCTGTTAAGAAGGGCAGGACTGTTTGATTAAAGCTATACAGCACAGTGAGAACTGATTAAACATTGGAATAGCTTTCTGCATGGTAATCCATGCCAGTGATATCCCTTGCCAGGGGTGTTGGTTTCCTAATATCTAATTAGGGGTCTTTATTTTTTTTAAACAGTAAAATAATCAAAGTGTAGGGTATAGTCTTAATGAATCATGTGTGATGTGCTGGGTTTGTTGTTTTTTTTTAATCCCTCTGCCTATAGAGAAAAGGGAAATCTTGCAAACCCATCTTAACAAGGTATGCCATGTCTTGATTAAAAAAATTGCTTCAAAAGAAAACTGTTTGAATTGAGGAACGTGATTTCCTTGTTGCATTCTTCATTGCTACTGTACTGAATGTGACAATGCTTTAAGATTAACAGAAAGCCTGCCTAGTCCCCCCTCTATTGAGCATATTTTGGAGTTACCATTTTGGTTCTGCTCCATGCTGGAGATGGTTGTTGTGTTCCCGAAATGTATTTGCAGTGTTAGTTAGACCTTTTCACAAGATAAAAGAAAGCAAGTTTAAACAATAGCCATTGCAAGGGAAATAGGACAAGAACAATTACCTCTACATCTTTGCATTTTTGATTCTGAGGTAGTATAAGTTAAGGTTTTCAGAGTGAAGACTGTCAGTGCAGAAAGCAACTGCATTTCCAGAAATGGGTTTTGAGGGTAAAGACTTTTACAGTAACCAAATGCAGACCTACTCTTGTCAGAGAGTTGTGGAGTATTTTTTTGTGAACCAGGGTCATGTGGGTTCTCAGTTTTTTTGGGTGAGTGTTACTTCATAGAGGTGATGGGCATATAAACATGACCTGCTGAAGGGTGGGAGGGCCTGCTTTTCTGATGAGCCCTGAGTGTAATTGGTATGGGGAAACAAAAGGCGTAGTTCTTCATACCATTTAGCTGCTTGTTCTATTCCCCAGCCTTGCTTTCATCAGTTAAGTGGAGATGACTGTCATCTGTAGCCTTTCCATGTGGTTTGAAATAGTGTATCTTGATGACAACTTGTGTACTTGTTCCTGTAATCCAGTGATGGGACACATGATATTTGAGTGCTCAGCATTCAGTACTACCTCGCTTAGGAGTGATATCCTTCCTCCTCTGTATGCCAACAGGAGTCCAAAGCATTATGGACACTAGACACTCAGTGAAATTGTGGCTGTAAGGGACTTGGAACGTTCTCTGGCCAGCCAAATAAATGACCCCTGCTTCAGAAAGCAGTGGTCTCAAACAGAAATGAGCTTCTCTAGTGTTGGACATCATTCAGAGCAAGGTTAAAAATTTGTTTGAGTGGAAAGATCCATTGAAATGCTCTTAATCATTTATGGAAAGGGGGAACTATCAAAAACCCACTCTGCGGAGACTAAAAGCACCTTCATTGCAGTTAATTAGTGAAATACAGAGCACAAGCTCACATACCTTGAAGGCATATGTTGAATTTCAGAAGCACAGAATAAGGGATTAATGGAGCCAAGCATACAGATTCAGTTGAGTTGGTGGTTACAGGATATCTAAAATGGAAGTACTTCGAAGCGCTTTAAGATGTGGTAGTTTAAACCTTGTAGTTAAAATAAGTATCCACATCTACCATTGCATTTTTAGAATATAGCGTTTAAATTCCCTGAATCCTACTAGAGGGCTGCAACAAAACCATATAAGGCTATTCTGAATATGGCTTTTGGTTGCTTTTTAAAATATTACTCTATTATTTCTAGGAGAATAGTAGAGGGTTCTGCTACTAATCTGTAGGAGACATGACCATGGTCTGTGGTACCTATGTGGGACTACGTGTGTGTAGTGAAGGTACGTCAACTTGTTGATTTGCAGGTGTAACCAGACCTCTCAAAGATAGGCCACTATGATTACTTGACCCTTACAGCTATGTGGAGGGGATTAAGGACTTGGTTCTAATTATATGGTGGTGACTTTAAAGATGAAACAAAAATAGAGGAAAACTAGTGAGCCTTGACTTCATGTGAATGCAAAAACTAGTCAAGAACGAAACTTTCTAAACGCCAGTTGAAATCTGCAACAGCAGTTGCTTTTATGCCCGGGGGTAGGAACCGTTCAAATGGAAATTTGACCAAAATTCTGCAGCAGTAGCTCCTGGGTTCTTTATCAATATTAGCTAACTCCATGGTTGATTGTTCCTTTCCCTGGCTCAACACTGATGTATCTGTGACCCTCAGGTGGAAGATACCTAATGATGTCCATAGATAGTTTTTTTTTTTTTTTATTTAGAATTTCAAGGAAGCCTACCTCTACTCTGCAAGCTGGGCCTCCTGCTCCATTTCCTACTTTTTTGACCTCCTCTTTTAATTTGACCTGCTCTCTAACTGTAGATAGGATTCCAGTTTTACCTCCATAGTTGTCTGATAATATAAAATTGGGGAGAGGGAGGTGGAACACGTCTTCAAGAAGCGAACTAAAGGTGTGCTTCAGTTAGAAAGGAGAATGTTTCAGAAGTGAAGAAGAAAAACTGACTTGGTACATCTCACTCAAAGACATAAACATTCTTTTCTGTTAAAAAAAAAAAAGTAGTGATAATCTAGGTGACTGGGATCTAGTTTTTTCTCTATGAACTCCATATTTAAGCTGGATGGCCATATGGTCCTTTTTCTGCTATTGCTGATGTGTGGTGGTTGTTTTTTACTTTTTTTTTTTAATAGTATCCTTCACATTCAGAACAACTGGAACCAGTTTCTTCTGCTGCATACAGACCACTTTACCAGTAAATATTTGTAGCATTATGGTCTCCCCATAGCTGATGCTTATCCCTGGTTTATCCCCCAGTCTTCCATCTGTCTAAGAAGATGTGCTCTATTGCCTGGTAAGATGCATTGTGGTAGAACATCAGTAGAGGAAAATGTGTCGGCTTTGGAGCCAGTGTAGGCTTGAGGGACTACGTATAGCAGTTCCAGAATTGAAGGGGAAAAAAGAAATCTAAAGCAGGTTTGGGCATGCACAACATCTTCGCAGGGTCTAGATGAACAAAACTGAGATCTTTATTTCCCTGCAGAAGATGAGGAAGGCCAACCAAAGTGTATTGTTGAACTAAATTGGCTTCACTGTAGAACTATGTAGGAGAAAGATTCTGTGCCTTTCCCAAAAACTTGTCAGTCCCACTTGAGAAGAATAAACACAGAGAAGATCAGGACTAGCTGAGAAGAGGGGATATCCAGAAGCAGTGAGGCTATATAGAGGACTATTTTTTTCTGTCTTTGTAGGGTGGTAATGAAGGAGGATCCGTTAGTGCTGAAATCTTAGACATCACTGCAGTTAGGCTTTTGTTACAGGAAAAACTGCGTTTCCTGTCTTCGAGTCAAGCTTAGCCTCGTGGGACAGTACAATTTGAGTATTAATAGCCATCTCTTCCAGAAGGTTTCCTCTGTTTTCCCTTAACACTAGTACTGGAAGAAAGGAATCAGTTTCTTGTGCAGTGTCTCTCAGCTGTAGTAGAAAGCTGCTTGGCATCAACCACAGAATTGGTAAGCTGTCTACTGGAATACTGTGCATCCATTCTAGTCTGAGTGTGTTGCTGGTTTCTGCTCAAGGCAAGAAATAGAATTCCATGTTGGGCCATGGTCAGGCTGTCTTACAGGTCAATAGGAAGTCATTCTCTATTCAGTCTGAAGGGTAGAGTCAATAAGAGATTAATATTTTTAAATCGGGGACTAAAACTGAAAAGGAATTGTCATAACACACCTCCTAATAAACTAAAATTCTGTAAGTATATAGCTAGTCCAAGATTACATCTACCAGCTTTTCCCACTTAGGTGTAGCATATCTTACGAGGATAGTAGCATATGTATATTACAGGCTTGGTCTTAGTTGTTTAGAATTCCTGGGTTCATATAGTCAGGTTCTTTAGAATTCCTGCTCTTGAACTGATCTATTTGCTCTAACATATCTTCTTAACATTG
>NW_009628721.1:0-1448 GCF_000690535.1 Cariama cristata
TATATATGGAGCTGTTATTCTTGGAATCATTTCTATTTGTGAAGAACTGAAAAATACAAGAAACGGCCTCAAAGCTCTTGTTCTGTGGAACAACTATTATTTCTTAAAGTAAAACATAATTATCACCGCTCTCCAGAAAAAACCCCAGAGTCCACCAGTGTGAGGACAGATCTAATCTACCACGACCACTGCTCACCTTGCAGTAGTAGAAAGATGAGGGCAGCAATCACATGAAGCACAATCTAGACCTCCCTTGAAAAAAAACTTATATCAACTGGAAATAGAAGATTGGGATGCTTCCACGTTAGGTTATGACTGAGCCCTGCTTTTAGCCAAAAAACCCTAACGTGGTGTGGCAAAGAGCTGAGTTAAACCTCAGGCCCAGAAGGCCCTGCACCCGGGGGGCTTTCGGTCACAGGGAGGACACCTCTGCTGCAGCCCTCAGAGCCGAGATCCAGGCCCAGCAAGGACGAAGTCCCCACGTATATCATCCACACGTCTAGATGCGTTCTTCCTTGCCCCCCCAGGACGGAAGGAAATCCTCGGTGCCATGACCAAAGCAAGCAATGCTTGCAAGGTCTCTAGAAGTGATCTGAGCGTACTAATGGTACAAAAGACCCTGCTCATCTCACAACCTTCGAATCTTTCTTAATCCCAAGGCAAAACAGAAACCCCAAAGCTTTGGGCATGATGCATGAGTGACTGCTCCTGCAAGCAGTGCTTGTACAAGACAAGTGTGATTTGCATGGAGGCACGTCTCCTTTGGGTTCAACTTCATTTGCCTTTATGGTAAATAAATTAGCTGTGGGTAATCATTAGCTTAATATTGGCCTGGCAAATTCCAGACATGAAGACATGGGAGAAAGACCACGGCTTTGGGTGATCGAGACAGGCCACCAGCCTGCCGGTGGCAGGGTGATGGGAGAACCAGATAAACGAAAACAAAAATGAACCAACAGGAGCAAAGAGAGATAGCAAAGAGACTGATTAAATACATAAGTAAATAAATAAAGAGGTGAGGGAGGGAAGCTTGGCAGAGAGGGACAGTGCTTGCAGAGGAAGCTCTACATGGTGTTTTTAAAACAAGGGCGAGGAAGCAGGAGCAGAGTCGAGCACTGGACCTTGAAGGGACTGCTCCACGGTGGCGAGTGCCTCTGCCTCCAGGAGAGCCCAGGAGCCTTCGGAAGCTCCGCTCCTCTGCGGGCACCCAGCACAACAAAGCTCCGCTTGCAACGGGCACGCAGTGCCACTGCTCCTACAGCGGGACGGCACCTTCCCAGTAAGTAAGACGACGCCCGTAATTCTAGTGCTGCAATGGTATTTGCCATGACTTTTGTTAACGTTCTCATATTTAGCAAAGCTACTGCTGTTTTTATTGAAATTCACACACACAAGGTGCTTAGAGAGAAAGGGGGGGGGGGGGGAAGAAAACGCGCGCACCAAATGTG
>NW_009628721.1:1479-18061 GCF_000690535.1 Cariama cristata
GAAAGTTCAGCTTCTTTCAGCTGAATTAGTTAGTAGGTTCATCATCATTTTCTGACAGAATAATCTTTCCATGCTGAATTATTTCCACTGGAAAAAAGAGACGACCAACAAATTGCTGGATATAATTTGTGCCTTAAATAATAAAGCAATTAATGGCATTTTAGCAGGGACATATTCTTCTCTCCAGAAATAAAATCCCTATTTCATCTCATCTAAATTGCTTGGTCAGCTTCAAATGAGTGCAATATAAATCTCCTTCCCATACCGCTTCTGTTATCTATGATAAAGGGAAGAGACAGAAGGTAATCCTGTGTTCTGTATTCACTGACACATCATTTTCATGCTACACTACACTGTAATTTATTTCTAATGGGATAAACCTCTTGTAGTCTTCCTGCATTGTTCAGCCACACACACATCCCCAACCGGTGCCGAGACTGCGGGACTGGCAGGTGCAACATCCAGGGACCATGTTCAATGGAATTAGGATGTCTGCTGCACATTTCAAGGGTGCTACAGCTGTGAAAATAAACAGCTAGACTGTATAATTAAGGTAGGCTTTTATTCCTTCCCACCCACTGCCTCCTGGAAGCAAGGGAGTCAAAGAATACAACACTTTTCAGTGCTTCTCGTAATTGTCAACTAAGCTTTTAATTTTGCATCTTATCTGTTTGAGACAATCCAAAAAGACATGTGGAGCTGAAAGAGATTAAAGGATGTGGAAGCCAACTGAAACTGAGAAGTCCTCACAGTCTTGGCTATAGCAGATATATTGCTTCATACGACAGAAAATATCTTTAAAGCTTTTTCTGCTGTCCTGACCAAGAGAAATACAACTAAACCAATGCATGAAAATCAGGCTCTGAAGCGCTACATGTATTATTTTTGTTTACAAACAAGAGTTTCATAGGATTTAAAAGAAGAAGATTATAAAACCTGAGGCTTTCTTCAAATTAAACAAGTCTGGACTTTGGGCCAAACTAAGGATCCAGTTATTCTTGATGTTATCCTGAAATGGCTAGGTGCACACAGAAAGCTACCTATGATGTTCCTGCAGAAATTAATATATTTCTAGAAAACATCCACGTTTATTTGTAAAATATTTTTTTCTGTTGAAATGTGCAAGACTACCACAGAATACATAACCTGTTGCCAGCTAATAATATTATCAAGCACCACAACTTAAAGAGACAAGAATCTCAGTACCACCATGCCTTTCACACCCATCTCTTCTTCAGCCGGTCACTGTACTCACATAGACAGTGCACCTTACAAAGTAAAATATTATCTAATTAGTTGTCTATTACTTATCTAGCTAATTCTATGGCACCATCACTCCAGCACTTTACTACAGGATCAATCTCATCTGGTTCAGACGCAAGGTAGAAACTTGCAGCCGAGACAGTCACCTCTCCAGATTTCCTTTACCGTCGATGCAAAGGGACGGTCCCTTCCAGGGCACATGTCACACCATTTCAGGTACCCGTCTTTGAGGAGGTGAACAAACCCCTTTGCTACCTATAGAAGGGATGAAGAGCTCCGCTGTGGACATCTGCACCTGGACAAACCCCTACTCTAAGGGGGCTGGTGGCAGGAGAGCTGGGTCTGGTCTCCTGGGCCAAGGTCACTCGCAGCAGCTTTTCAGCAGCTTTGCAATCTCCAGCCGGACTGGGGTCTTCACTGCACCCCGAGCCCCCCGGTCGGATGGAAACAGCAACAGCAACAGCAAATCTGCAGAAAAAGGGCAGAAGAAATCTAACGCTGGGCACCAGCAGCAGGGCTGCAGCTGCTTTATACTGCTTCTCACTGCAGATTATGAATCTGCACTGTTAGCTCTGGTTTACCAACAGTTCACGCTTCAAAAATTTGACAAAATACCCCAAAGGCTAACTCAAACTCCATCCCTGCTGCCACGACCAATTTGTATTACGACTTTGTTCTAGGGATGTATCTGCAACCACTTATGCGAAGGGCCCAAATGACTTGATTCAGCCTAGCTAGGCAGGCAGCGCTGCTCACGTGTGCGTTGGGTCATGGGGGAAGCAAAGCAGTCCCAAGAAGGCTAGCTACCGGTTTAACAGGGTTTCCAGCTGAGATTCTGCAAGCGAAGCTCCCTGCAGAAACCATGGAGCAGCCTCGCCAGATGCTCCTGTGGCTCTGCGGAGCGTCGGCTGGGGAAGCCCTCGGGCACCCGGAGCTGCCCCCCAGCAAGCCTCCAGCTCTCACAACTGGCCTCCTGCTGCATCCCAACCTACTGACGGGGTTCGGTGCCAATCCGTATTCTGATGTCTGCTGATGTCAAAATACTGCAGGTCCTGTGCTCATTTAGGCTCTTCTCATCTGAAATTCCCTCTTAAATGCAATCCAGATGAGCTCCTTGGCGTGGACGGCACATGCGGCGGCTGCCCTCGCTGTCTGCAGCCCTATTTAGCAGACTTTTCAAAAGGGAGCAGAATCATTTTAGGTAGACTGCCTTTCACTGTGCTTGGAAAGGGGCTCCTTGATCCCGCTCCCAAGCTCAGACCCTGGTTTCTGAGCATCTCTGGAGAGGCAGGGCAGCATAACTCACACCACCACCCACACAGGAAAACGCCGTGCCTTTACTTAGCTGCTTGCGATGCTCATCAGTTCTCACAGGGAAAACGCTCAAGACTTAGCTCTTGGCTGGCAAAAAGATGACTGTACTTTATCATCCAGTGGCTCTGGACATGAAGGCTGGAGTTACGTGAAGCGTGTGGGTCTGCCCATACCTACTGCCACGGCTCACCCCGCTGCAGGAGGGTCTGCTGCATGGAAGAGGGCAGGCAGAAAGCAAACCATGGAAAGCCATGCTCAGTCATAGGCTTCTCGTCACCAGGAATCACAGTTATCCTACAAGGCTACCGAGAAAGACTGCTGGAGGAAGAACCGAAACGGCTAAACCTGGCTAGCTGGGAAGGTCGTGGTAAATGGCAATGCATGCCCTTGAGGCATGTGCAAGTAAAACAGCAAGGTTAAATCTGAGAGGAAGACATTAGGATTCTCACTAGGAACAATTCCATGGCAGAAAGCTTGGGTTTGGGTGCAGTAACCACCCGCCCAGACACAGGGGTGGGATCTTCTCGCCCCAACTTTTTAAAGCTAGGCTGGATGAGAAATAGTAAGAGGCTGGCAGGGAGAGAGGGAGCAGACGATCAAATAAGCCTTTTCTGTCTTACATTTCTAACTCTCTGAAAAATCTGTTTCTCATCCAACAGGCTGATGACACTGCCACCAGGAATAAAAACGAAGGCTGTTTGTACCCACATGTAGATGCCAAAAGAGAAGCGGCGGAGGTGAGGGCGCACTACTGGCCTAGCAAGAGGGGTGCAAACTACTTCAACCCCGATGCACAAGAAGGTGCTAAGCTGCAGGGATAAAAGCAGGGAGAACGAACAGGGTCTGACAACTTTTCTATGAAAGCAGAGTTTGCACAAAGGAACCAGAGTTATAAAGAACAAACAAATGAAGTTCTATTTGTACACATGAAGAAAGGCAAAAAAAAAAAAGAGCGTGGGATGTTATTTCTGTCCCTCACTAACAAAGTGGTCTAAAACTCAGTAACCTAAACTTTTTTTTTACTGTACTAACTGCCATCAACAAAAACACCAAATGAAAAAACCACAAAAGTGTATTAAGTCAAACATGCAAGCACCCAATAAATGAGGAAGGTAAGGGCTTGTGTTCAGCTCGGAAGATGACCTGTGGCTACAGTTCCATCATCTTCGGTTACTTTTAAATAAAGCTACAAGCAACTTCTTTACTCCCAGTGCAGTGTGTGAAACAGGTGCTTTTTTCCTATTTCCACAGCATCTTGCTTCACCTACTAGCCCCTGTGGACGGCTGTGAAACCAGAAAACATAGCGTATTGTCCACTGTTCCTAATTAAAATCCCATAGTCTTGTGGTCAGAGAGCTCTGGAGAACTGACGGGGTCGCATGATTTGCTTGAGGTCAGACAGAAAAAGCACACTAGACCAGAGATGACGGATCTCTTGGCTCATGTGTGCAACACAGCATTCCACAGCCGGGGCCAGAAAAGCAGTCACCGGGAAGCTCTGGTTCCTCTCACTAACCTAACCTTAAATAGTCCAAATCTGCAAAGGAGAAAACACCATGTAAGCCTCCGCCCCGCCACCGCCTCAAGTGAACCAAGAGTAACTTTTTCCCCCAAAGCCTTCTTGCACCTGCAGATGTTGCTCTGGAAGTCAATGCTGCTCCGCCGTCTGTGCCGATCTTTAGCCGCTCTCTGCGGTTCTTCTGTATTATTGAGTGCCAGTAAGCATTCACACTCCAAGTAATATCTGGTCTGACTATTTGCGTGTTCCTCCAGCTGCTCAAGAGCCCATCTGCTCGGACAGGCTTGCTAGCTTCACTTTCAGCACACGACCCAGGTGTTTCCATCACTTACCCTGGAGAACCTGGGGGACACACTGGTGACAAAGCGACAGATCTCTGCATTTGTGACAAATTCACTCCGTCTGTTTCCTACTATTTTCCCCAGGTATTTACTTCTGGAGGCATGAGGCGTCTGTGTCTCTGGTGAGTTTCCAATACTCACATCCACATGTTAAAATGGAAATAACATCTGAGTGGAAGACTCCTAGTTTGGTCTTTACATTTGTATTTTCAATGACTAATTTTGTTTGAGTTGGTAAACGCAGCTGTTGCCTTGCCAGTTGGTGACATTTCCTTTTGGACTTCCCCGCTGGTTGGTGTGTTTCTGCCAAGACATGTAAATTGACTCATTCCTTGTATTCCTTTGCCTTTTTATATAATTCTTCAGTTGGGATTTGCTGAAGGTCTCCTGAGATTTGTTTTCCTAAGTAATTATTAGCCCTCCAATGCCGGACAGTCTTTACTTACATGTTTTCTGAATCGTCACTTAAGCATCCCATGCTCAGGATGCTGGATCTAACTGATGTAACACTTCATTACATCATATCTAGCTGTACTTTTTTTCATGGTGACTTGATCATGTCAACATCAAGTCAAAAGCAACCTTAAAGAGGTGACAGAATGCACGTCTGTTTTACACCATGTTATCCATGATGAACCATTCACTCAGCTCTCCACTTACTTCAATGGTTCAAGCTTGTCAAGACTTTGCAATTATTATAAATACATACTTAAAAGAGCAGATTAATCTCCTGAAAAAGGTAATAAAAACACCCTTCCCCCTCCCCAAGAACCTCAAACAAACAACTGCATCACATTGGCAGGTAATCTGCTTCTAGCCAGGGAGCAGGAGAGGCTATCCAAAAATCTGGCCATTCAATTATCTCCTGAATTGAAATGGCTGAACTGAAGCTGTAAGAGAAAAAATCAGAATCTCTGGTTTGGTTTTTGGTTTGTTTTTTTTTGTTTGTTTGTTTGTTTTTTGTTTGTGGTTTTTTTTTTTCATTTTGCATGACTATACCACTGAAAGGCACTGAACTTCTCTTCAACAGTTACAATCGCTTATATCGTCTTTCTAGGATACTTTAACTGAAATGCAATTTCTCCATCAGTTAGATTTTTTTTTTTCCATATTCCCATATTTCTTGTTAGAACACAGAAACTATCCATTCAATCATTTTTCAGCAATAGTCTCTACCTGCAGCTTCTCCAAATTTTCTTTTCAGTGAGTTTTTCACATCTGCCTTCGTGGTGTGAGACAGCATCTCTACTTCGGCATTTTCAGTTCTTTTGACAAAGTCATACTGCTCCTCTCATCATTGTCCTTCTTTTCCTGTCACTAAACACTTTTCACTAGTTAACCTCAGACCGGCCCATTGGGTGGTGGCACCTTACCTGTTGAGCTGATGCAGACAACAGCAAAGAGGATCGCTTTTTCAGGAACTAGACCAGTTTCGTGAGCAAGGCTATCTACCTGCTTTATTGCTCTTGGGGCCCCCTACTCTTGTTCTGAAACCGACTTCCCTGCTGCTTCTGGTGGATGCATTCAAACATTCGGTGTCGGCTTTGATATTTCCAACTTTGGAAAGCCCACTATTTGGGCTTGCTTAGCTGAAAACTAGTTATACTTTTAGCAACTTGTGCCTTGATCACTTGGTAGTAAAACAAAAGAAACACCTCTCTAAGTAAGTCTCTCCAGGGTTTTTTTTTCTTTTTGGTCCTGTCACAGAAAATAAGAATGACTTCTACTGCATGTGGAGATCTGACGAAGACAGGCACTGTGTTTGCCTCCAATACACTTAGACCACAACAATTCTACCAACTGCTCTGGGGACATCTTTACACCATGCCCACACATCACCAAGAGCCTTGAGAGTAGACAGAGCTTTGCCAGGCCCTGCACTATTGCTTTGCAGACAGAAGATGATGCTTGGCCATCGCTTCCTCCATTCTGTCACCATCCCTAACCCGGAGAAGGAAGTCTCCCTGTTAGTAAGCAGATGTCAGGCTGAGGAATTTGGTCCAAATCTGCTGACAGCTCTTCTCTCATCATAGTAGTTGTCTGTTCGTAATGCTGTGTAATTGTCATTTCATGTACTGTGTTTGGAATCTAGTTCAGAGCAATCGACCGCTAATTGGTTCCCAGTCTATAAGCTATTTTTCTGCCTTGGAAGTTATAATTAATGCTACTCCCTCTGAGTTATAATCATCCTGGTTCATGAATATATTATAGCTTTGTTTTCATTCTTAGATTGCTCTTCATCAATTCCTGGTCACAGACATTTTGCTTACTCAAAGGATTTTACTTAATGTATTCGTCCATCTCTTTCACCTGCATCTCTTTTGTTGTTGCAGCCTTTCATCCAATGTTCCAGAAACCTACTTTCAGTGGTTGGCTTCTTTTTTACCCAAAACTTTCCCTGAAGAACTTCTCAGAGGCTTGCCTGGCTCACGGTTTTCACCAAAACAGGTTGTATCATTTCACCCAAAACAGAATCTGTTACTTACCTGGCACATGCTTTGCTGGAACAGCTACCTCGCCATCTTCCTCTAATTAGCCTCTTTTCCAAGGACAGATTTTTGCCTGTAGCTGAACCTCAAACACAGTTGTTGTATTATTGCTTTTCATCTCAACCATGTCGTTTGGCCGGTTGGGTTTGGGTCATGAGACTCTACAACCTTGCCCTCAGCGACTTCGGTTGCAACCTTGTTTTGGTCGTTGGGTGAGGTGGTACCCATGCACCGCCAACCGTTAAGGGAACACAGCAGTTTTCCTGTCACCTACGTTCTACTTGATAAGGATGCTGCAAGATGAAAAGATTGCAGATTACTCACATTTTACAGTAACAGCAGCCATTTCAATACCTGGCTTAAAAAAGAAACCACATCTTATATCTCAGAAGCAGCTGCGTTCTGTCTCCAGAGCTGCTGTGAATTGTTCATACCTTCTTCAGTATGACATTTTGCATTGCCTCCCTCCCTCATCCCCAGCACACTAATACGTTAGTAGTTATCACCACCCGAATCTTATGCAGGTTCACGTCAGGACTCCCTAAATACAGTGAAACACAGAAACTTAACACATACGAGAGCTGGGAGAAAAAAAATTCAAAAAATTTTTTTTTGGCTACTGAGCTAGCTCATCCTCTTCTATACTTATGGTGCTACTTGGTTCAGCAAATGAAAAGAAAGGTCCCTTTTGCCAACAATTTATACTACCTCACGTGAGAGATGTTATCTACACTCGAGCCCCACGTGACAAAGTCATTCTGGACCTGACAGTGGGTGAACTGTAAGAGAAGAGCAGATTTCACACTTGGATGGCCAAGCCACATACCTGAAATATCAACATTCAAAAGTCAGGATTCAAGAGAGAGCCAAAATGGGCTGTCAGTGTTGAAAAGAACAGTAGCTCATCATTGCAAAAAGACCAGTTCTTCAGGGAGACAGCCTCCACAGAGGGGGGAAATTTAACCCAGAGGACCAGTACCTGGGACTTGCTAACTTACTTTTTCAGATTAAAAATGTGGGGGTACTTATCAACCAAACAAGAGATGGAGAAGCTAGGCCAAATCAGGATGTTATGAGCTGCTCTGTAAATGTGCAGGACGGTCAATGGATGAGGTCCATGCACTGGTGGTGTCATCCCCACCAGTGAATGGGGCGGGAGGATGGGGTGATGAGAGGGAATCAGGAAAAAACGGAGTTCAGGGTTAAAAGAGTGTCTTCTGGTTAAAAAACGAGAAAAAAAAAAGCTATTATCTGAGGTATTTGGAAGTCAGCGTCAGCCTTTTAATCTTGCCGAATCAAGACAGAAGACACAAACACAGAAGACAAAGAAGAGACGTTCAGAATAACATAAAAAAAGAGATGACTTAACGATATTTGCAGATAACCAGCTCTCAAGTACTATAAATATAGACTGAGCAAGTGTAACCAATGTATAGCTTGCCCTAAAAAAGACAAACCATCCGTATTTCACCTCTTCTTGTTAACACACCGTAACAAACAGCTACGTAAAGGCTAAAGCAAACAACAAGGGACCCAGGTTGTGTCAAAAACCTTGTACAACCCCAAGCAACTTCGTTGTGCCTCACCTTACAGGCATATAAAAGCTGAGTATACTACAATAGCTGTCTGTAAGATGGGTTTAATTAAAACCTAGTGGTTGAATCACTGTTCAGTGTAAAGCTCTGAGAAAAGTTAAGTAATTTTGCCATTTGTGGTTATCTGATACATCATTTCTCCCTAGAAAACACAGCTTTTTTCCAAAGTACAAAGAGCATAACAAGTGCCCTGTGTTTCTGAAACTGAAAGAGACTCTTGAATCCACTTGTTCAAATCCAGACGTTGCAACGCCATAAGCAATGCCCCTAGACTTTCTGAAACGCGGACCATCAGGCTGCGGAGTTACTCTCCGCCGAGAAAGAGCGATCAGCAAGCGGATACAGGACACAGCCAGTGCCCCTCTGCGCTAACTCCCCATCACGTCTCCAGGGGAGAACTGCCAATGCACTCTTTTTCTAGCGAAGAGCAGGTGCCTGAGTAAATACATGTGTCACAAAAATCTGTAACTATTAGGTCTCAGATGAAGAAAAGAGGAAGTTGAAGGAAGATCAAAATGACTATTTCAGATTCACAAGAGAACAGCTAGGTTCTGTTGCCCTAAGTAATTACAATACTGCTTCATTTGCTTTGATTATGGATTTTAATTTTGTGATAGTGAACTTTCTTTGCTCAGCCTCACAATGGCTAGACAACAAATCTGTGCAAATCTGTGCGTGACTGTGCTGCGGTTCCATTTCCACCTCCTGACAATTAGCTCCCTTTGATGGAGCATGTTTTAATATTATCTGTACTTCCAGATAAGCTGGGCTGCCGCTGCAATGCTCCATCAAGATTGGGTTTGTCGTCAGCTTTTGATTTTATTGCTTGTGAAAAAGCAGTAAGTGCAGACACGGAAAGGCAAGAACTAAAGCATCACCCGAAACAGGAATGGGCCGCGATACCTGTTCCCAAAAGCAAGCACTTGAGATAACTGGGAAGTCCAGAGAGCACACAGGGTCACCTCCTCCTTAGTTTAACTCCCTCACTTCCATAACTCTCTTGCCTTCCATTTTAGTGCCTGTTGAGCAGACAGAAGAAGAAATACTCGGGGATGAACGCCAAGGGAAGACTTCTTGCAGAACGTTTTTGTTTCATTCTTCATTAGCAGGCGGGCTACAGCTGTACATACCGACAGGGGTGAGCAGAGGGGGGTTTCATGGAAGCCAGAGCATCAACGTTCATTCCCAGGAGGCTCAGTCTCACTTATGTGATGCCCACGTTCACACTGCAATCCCAACTGCACCAGCCACAGTCTGGTTGGAGCCTCCCCTCGCAGA
This sequence comes from Cariama cristata, assembly GCF_000690535.1. Lineage (NCBI taxonomy): Eukaryota > Metazoa > Chordata > Aves > Cariamiformes > Cariamidae > Cariama > Cariama cristata. The sequence continues at coordinate 11,279 of NW_009628721.1, forward strand.
ATGCTGGTTAAAGAGATCCCAAATCCCAACCCGGTCTCCCATTATCCCAAGTCCTCCGACAGCACACTCAAACTTGGGATGCTTTATAGGAATGGAGAGCTTTACCAACAGCTTTACGACTAACACCATCTGCCAAGGAAGTACTTTTCATTACGTGTTTTAAAATATATATTAGTCTGATATACTAGCTCAATTACTTATTCCTTACCAACTTCACAAAACAACAGCACTAAAGACGACCAGCAGTACAGGAGCAAGTTTGCAACTTGCTTACAGGACCCAAATCTAAGAGACAGCATCATTGCATTGAAAAACGTCACATCAAGGTTTCCAGTAGCTTCAACATTTCCCATTTCATTAGATGAAAAAGGGGGTGGAGAAAGGAGGAAACCGTATTTCTGCTCCACTTACTTGACAAATGCAAGAAAGTGCATATAGAAGAGATCATCTGACACAACCTCTCTGAATCTTGCTGAAACACACAAACAAAGCAAGATCAACCCACGCAATTAGAATTTGCTTCCATGGTTTAGGTAAATGGTTTAAAAACCAAAAGTTTCTGGATACCTTGGCTGAATGCTTCCAAACAACGAGTACCTGCACGCAAGTATACTCACCAGTAAATAGCAGGTTTCAGAATTCAGTGTCTATCTATCTACACCACTTCAGTCTTTCTAAAGATTAACTCCGTATGACAACTTAGCTACAAGTCTCAGCCTGGAAGCGCTTCCCTCCCCTCTCCACCTAAATCATAGTCAGAAATGCTCCGAAGGAGATTAGGGAGATGATTTTGCAAAGCACAAAGCATTGACCTAAATGTGTTCCTGTTTAAGTAGGAGGAGGTTCTAAATTTGACTGAAACGGCAACGTTCGGTCCAGCCCTTTGTGCTTTTCAAGATCTGTGTAAGCTTTTAAAGCTTCTCATTTCATTTAAAGCAGGTTTCACCATCTCTCGAAATGTTTTCTGCTCTTAGCCTATTTTGCTACAAACATACTGACAAATTGCATATACACATATTCTGCTGAATCTAGAGAAATGAGAGGTTTTGTGCTTCACCTGCTAGCTCTGAAACAGCAACAGCTGCAGGCGATGCTCTGGCTTGTGCCAGCGTTTGGTGTCGGTGCTGCAGCACACAAGAGGGATGGCTGCTTCATCAAACAACGTGCTCTGTAAGCTTTACACTAGGCAAGGAGATCCCAAAATATAGGCCAGCCGCATTTCTTATTTTCATCCACACAACACTGTTAAATCAATGGGATTTGCATGGATTAGCAAAGGACAAAATTAGCCTATTTTAGTAATGGGTAAAATGACATTAAGATTATAACCCATCTCACACTCCCAAGACTAATTACTTCCCAACTCAATGTATCAGAAGGCCTTTTCTGCCTAACGGAGTCATGTCAAATGAAAATAAAGTAGTTCTTTTTTTTTGTTCTTTTTTCTTTTCTCTCTTTTAGACATGCTATATTTTAAAACTGAAAGAATTAATCACTTCATTTTCTTTACAGTGAAAAAGGGGCACAGGCTGCTATGCCACTTGGTTAGAAACACCAGACTCAGAGGCTGCTGCCAGCTCACTGAACCCTGAGCTATGACATCACAGCTCGCCATGATGTAATTCCTTTCGGAAGATGGAGCTCTCTTAGTCACCAGTGAGGCTACTCTTCCCCCCAGCTGCTCCTGAGATTCTCACATGTGACTAACGGCGCCTGTACGGTAACATTCAGATAAAAAGTCACTGAGGTTTTGAAACGATAACCAGAAAATGCATTGTGGTATTAGTTCTGCTAAACATTATAAAAGATCGAATTTTAGTTTTTATTAGCCTCTGCAAGGCTGAATTTCCCAGAATGAAGTAACTGGTGTCTCAAAATCACCTGAAAATGGTTTTGTTGTCCTGACACTAAAGCTCTACATCACCCCCCCACCACTGCTGAGATACACATTTAGAATAGCTAATCTGAGAGCAACTCGCATGTTGGCTTTAAAGGGACCCAAACATAAAATGGGCTGACGGATACCTAGGATAATGCAGAGAAACAGGCTTCGCACATGTTGGAGACACAACCATTTCGGTATCGTGTAAGAAATCACCGAAGAGCCCGTGGCAGCCGCCCATCGGGACACTGCTCCTGGCGCGCCGCCACCGCAACTCAACTCACAGCCCGGCTTTGCCTACAGCTAAAGCGGTTACTTCATTTGTAGCCGCTGACAAATGGAGGGGTTATTCGCTTCTAATGCAGTGAAGATTACTAAGGGCAACGAGTTATTAACAGAGAGCCCCCGTGGACACTCGTTCAACAGTTGCCCTTCCAAATATTTGGCCTTGAGCGCCGGGGCGAAGCCCAGGGCGGCTCAGGCTGCGGGGAGGGTCCCGATGCGGGTCCGCACACAGCTCGGCCATCCCAGGGTGGGCAACGGCGACAGCATCCCGAGCTGAATCCCTGGTTGTCGTACATCAAGACTGATGATTTCCATAGCATCTTCCTCCAGAAGGCAGTTTATTCTGGCTGCTCTGTTTCAAGCTGCTTGCATCCATCGCTCCCTGCACCATCAGCGAACGCAGGGCTGGTTTACAGCCTCTGTCCTAGGGACCGCGTCTCAGCAGGGTTGAACGCCCGCACTACGCTTTAAGTACTTCGGGACCGCTCCGAGTGAAATGCATAAAATGCTAATGTATTACTAGACTCCTACAATATTTTTAAATAGCATCTCCAGTATATGGAACTATTTTACAAGCAAGTCAGTGTTCTATGACACCAAAGATTTTTATTTTATCTTTTAAAGTTTAAATATCACAGAAAAGTGGGTGTTGATAGGCTCTGCCAGCAGCACAAACAAAATGTACGAATTCAGACTAGAAATGAAATGATCCCTCCACAACGGGGAAATTAAGGCAAAACAATGGAAAAAAAATCCACAATATACAGCAACTTAAAAGTCTCAAACAAGCAAGTAGAACGAAGATTTCAAAGCACATTTGGACATGCTCTTCTTCAGGCAACATGTCAAAACCACTACCTCTCCTCCCCTTCCCCTTGACAGGCAGTCTGACTGGGCCCAAAGCCACACCACCGAGCTGTGATCCTGGCAAAACCCACAAGGTAAATAAGGTTGGGCACAAAGTGCAACTGGATGGGAGGCATGCGAGTGCTGAAAGATGAGATGCTGGCGATTTAGCAAGCGACACAAACTGCTCTGAAACAATGCTGCGGTGCAATGCCAAGAGTGCTCTGGAGGTAAATGCTACATAGCCAGGGCTGTATCCATTTCCAGTCGAGGCCCTTGTGCGCTTAGAAGGTTAATCACTTCAAATTTCCTGGGCAAATCCCAATTCTGCTCATTTTTCTTCAAGCTGCTATTAAAAAAAAAACAAAAAAAAAAAACCAAAAAAACCCACCCAAACCAAATCCAACAAACCCTCAATTATCCAGTTAACATTTAGTGAATTTTGTTTTCCGCTCTGCTCCCAGTGTGATGTGAAGATGCAAGAAAGTGCTACCATACTCTGTTGCAAGACAGGATATATTTCATGAGTACCAAACCACCTATATGTGTGCTTTGTAAGAGCAGCTGATTCCCTCAGAGCTAAAAAACACCAAGGAGATGCCAAGTCACATCTGGGCATTTTCTTTTATATTAGCATTGTGTAGCAGAACCATCTCTGCGAGACCCAATCAATAGTCGAAGCCAGCCACAGTCAGATGACAAACCTCTCTGCTTCTGCAGGTTTAAATGTCAAATTATTGATGCCATTCAAATACTGGTTTGCTTTTAACTTCAGATCAAAGCTAACATAGCTGGGAAGACAATGCTTTCCACCCTCCGCCTTCCCCCCCTTCCTCACTGCTCTGAAATCATCTGTCTCCAAGCCAGAAGCCTAAATGGAGTGTGGGGCGAGTTCAAAACAGAGAAGGTTGATGGGAGCCTACTGCCAATTCCGCTCTGCAGTCACAGCTTGCTCCCACAGCTCCATTAGCTGCCTGCAATCAAGGGCGGCCGGCTCAGTCCTGCTTGCTGTCCAGGTTTAATAGGTTCAGCTAGTTAATGAGCAATGGCTAGATTGCATTCCAAGACTTCACATCATTCACAAAGCAATTAAGTGTACACTTCTTGGTCTCCTCCAGGAGTCTGCGAGGAGTGCGTCGTTGTACTGAGAGGATAAATGCAAGCTGCAATTTTCGAAACTGAATAGCACGACACAGTGGCAAACCGCCAGAATATTCACCTTCTCCAAGTACCAAGCCGAATGCATCCCTCCTCTTCCATAAGCTTCTGAAGGGCTCCCTTACCTGTACATCCCTGCATTATAGATTGCTCTTGCCAAATGAAACCAAGAGCTGTAAGCCACTGGGAAGTATCTCAGTGAGTTGCTGACAAAGCAGGCTAGGGAGCCGTCGTGTTAACGAAACAGAAGATATTTAATTTGAAAGTCACGGCAAAGGCAGGCGTACTTCTGACATGTATACTTTTTACATGTTCCCAGTGGAGGACTGCAAGGCACCTTGCAAATGAAACACTTATCCCCAGATTTACAAAGCTCGAAAGCCAAGTGACTTGAGCCCTTGGGCATCCCTCACAAAACCGTGACCATGTCCGCAGAGGATGAGGCTACCTCCAAGGGCAGAGCTGGGGGAAAAGCAAGCATTCCCTTTTTGACTCACACTTGCCCGTTGACCCCCCCCACACTCTTCCACTACCGTACTGTCATTAATGTATGTACCATCACTGCTCCAATGCCCCTTCCAAACGTTTGTGTCTTTCTTAAGCTCTCACTTCCAGGACAAAGATCCTACTGTTACAGGGAGGCGACTTCTCCGGCAGTACAATGGATCCGCAGCCTTAAGTGGCTGATTCACAGTCGGACCAAAGCTGGATCCTCAACGTGCTCTGAAAGGACAACTCATGTCTGCAGGTTGCCCCTTCCAGGCTGTGCAGCTGAACCCGAGGGAGAAAGGAGCCTTGATGGCAAGGAGCTGTCTTTTCTCTCCGTGAAGGGACTGAAAAGACATGCTGCTTCTATCTTACACCAGATGTTAAGAGTCACCATCGCAGAGCTAGTGAGAGATGGCAGCCACATCTAGAGAACAAGGAAAGAGAGATGTTGGCCAGACGTTCTTGTCTCCTCATCTCATGTACAGCACTCACATAGGAGACCTACAAAAGCCTGGATACTTACTGGCTTATAACAACATTACTAAAAAAAGAACAACAAAAAAATCCCCAAACACTCATGATCCTTTCACAACCTATTTCTATAAAACCGGGAATCAAATAAATCTATCTTGGACAAAGGGATCTTTTGAATTTTTAAGAATCACGTTACCCAATCACTAAACCCACGTCGATTCAGTTTCTCTGAGTGAAGACAAACAGAAGTATGCACTATCTAAACTGGAGATGAGTTTAAGTTTAAAAAAAAAATACCCCTTCACCTATTTACCAAAAAACTTGTCACTAAACTTTAAAGAAAAGATTTACACAATAACACAGACTGGTCTTTTTACTTTAAATGCAAAACCTTGGTATGGAAAGGAAGCACAGCTGAAGGGTTATGTAAGTTTTTTCTTCTATTATTCTCCATTTCCTTTGTGCATGCCAGTCAAAACTGTAAAATACTTGTGAGAGAAATGCAGAAGGCACCGTTTCACATTCCAGAAGATCTCTTTCCATGTGCTGCATACAAGCCAGACGACCACCCAGGAAAGTCGGGCAAACGCGATTTGGCCCACCAGTGCTGCAATGCCACGCCAGCTGCCCATCTCCATCCACGCCTGGCCCGGTATCTGCCATGAGAGGTAACCACCGAGCCTGATGAGCAGCCGAGTCCATGGCAGGATCACCTCTACGCCTGCTCTGAAACAATACTAACGAGCGGCCCTGCATTTTCTCTTGAGAAGCTTTGCTAAGCTCAGATGCAGTGCTAAAATATTTTAAATAAACTATACATTGGGAGGGGGGAGATAGTCTTAATACAGGAGCCTGTAATATGAACAGCTCTTTACTTCTCAAACCCTTCCATCCCCTGTCCCTTTGCCTCTGCCACAACACTTTCACCCCAGTTTTACTAAGGAAAGGAGAGCAAAGGTGGGTCATCTGTAGTCTTGGGAAAGGGTATAACCAGTTATTTCCTCTCCTTACAGCCCACAACTATGTTATTTTCTTTTCATACTTTGATCATAGAAAGATTTGGTAACTGTTTCAGAGTCACTAAAAAGGAATCAGTCCCTCGGAGGCCAAGCTGCTTGAGAAACTCTGCTGGCTGGAGCAACAGAAGTAGGCATGACTTGCCTTTAACAAAGCAGAAGGCATTTGTTTTTAGTTAACTGGGTAAAGGGCAGTAAAACTTGGCCAAGTATTTATTTATTGGACTGGAGTGCCTGCAGCGAGAGAGGAGGGTGCGATGTGTGTAAGTAATTTTTGTAATCCCAACCTTGGAAGGGAGGTAAGCGAACTTTGGTTTCGCTGTTGGAATAAGATAGCGCAGAATAGCTTTGGTATGTGATGTAGAAACATTGATTTATAAAAGGGATGTTCTGAGGGCGCGTGGGGAGAAAACCAAAAAAAGGTCTTTGGAGCTTCCCCAAGACGATACCTTTTCTACATCCCTTGGCCATTATTTTCTGCCAGTTCAAGATGGTCAAGAGCACGAGGAGGTAACACCGCTAGTGAGACTGTTGCTTTGCAGGAACGATGCTTTCACTTCAGCAGTGAGGAGTGCTGGCTGTACCCGGGGTGTCGCTGAAGCGTACCCCTCCAACCTCTCCAGCAGCAATACA
>NW_009628721.1:18092-28156 GCF_000690535.1 Cariama cristata
AAGTAACAAGTATTAATGGAGCCTTACCTAGTCTCAACCCAAACCTACACTCAGCAGCCTTACTACTGGATGATACACCTCAATACATACTGAGATGTGGCCCCACCAGCTGTGATCTTATTTGGCTCTCAGTTGCGTCCCCCGACTCGGTCCATGGGTAACACGTGAGGGCAGGGCAATGAGAGACCCCAACTCTGGATTCATACCAACACTGGCAAATGTGATTGACTTTCAGATCACGGCAGGGCAAAAAATGTTGAGATTCCACCATGGATGGTACCACCTGGGGATGCTGCAGAGGCTCGATGGATGTGTGGCAGGGAGCAAGAAACAAAAATAAAGGGGAAAAACTGGATGACCTTGCACTGCTTAGCTGGAGCTGTCAGGCAACAGTTAATGCTGAGGAATCTTGCAATTCTGTTTATATTCTTTCACCACAAGCAGGTGTTGGGAAGCCCAGGATGGGAGGGGCATGCAGATAAAAAAAGAAAGAGGAACCACTTTTTTCTTTGACGTGCATGATCTATTCAGATGAATCTTTTTTACCGACAGCCTCTTTTCCTGGAATCAGCACAGACGCCCAAATGTCACTCCCAGGCCCTCTGAGACAGCACACCTCAAACCTTTAGGTTATGTTACCTGTTCATGGTGGAGGATGACATGGTTTTGACCGGATTTCTGGGGGAATTAAGTCATTTTAACAGAGCCATTATTAAAACCTCCAGGTTTTTTCAAATTTAATTTGTTTTGCTGTTTTTTTGTTATTTCCACACTATTATAGCCACATGCTGTCACACTTACCATCAGAAAAGTGAGGAATAAAGGACAGATCTCCACTGACATCCATCTCGTCTCTTCCCTTGATCACCTTGCACACAACCGCGCGTATGATTTTCACACAGATGGATTTTGTACAAAGAAATGCTTGGACCTGCAGATTTCTCCCCACCCGCTGCCGCTCCTTGTCCAGCGCCGCAGCCACCTCGCTCTCTCCTTTCTTCTGCAGCTCTTTGTTGCTGAATGTCAGGGTCATCAGTGCCACCGGCTGACATGATTAGTGTGGCTGACATTACACCACTGCTCTAAAGGAAGCAGGCAGAGGGCAAGGGGGAAAAAAAAAAACAAAAACACACCACCAACTCAAAACCTGCAGCCATTTTAGGCAGAAGGAATCAGGCTCAAATAGACATTAGCAACCTCAGTCTTTCCAATTACAGAGAAGGTCCTTGCACCGCAACAGGCATATGCGGCATTTCAACGCGCTCCCGTGCTTGTAAAATCAGCACACTTCTGCCTGCCCCAACACGTATCTTGGAGGTGTGCTCCAGTTCTCAGAGATCAAAGGCAAAGATTAGGGAGGGGGGGAAACAAAACTGTTAAAAAAGAAAAACAGCATCAGACAGGAGATAAAGCCTGACCTGTGATTCAGCAGATTCAAATGCTCAGAAGTACAACAGCCTGTGCGCTACTGAAAGACAGCAGCAGTCCATTACACATATTGATTTGCAGCACTTTGTCAGCACTAATGATGTTACCTCATTAAAAGAGATAAATGCCCTACTGTTCTACCAAAAGCATCTGCTCCTTCCTCCTTCTCGCCTGTTCTCCAGCAGGGTCCTCAGCAGCAGCACAGCAAAATCAAATCAAAATCCAACGCTAAACTCGCTTAGAGCCGCTTGCTCAGGTTGCTTTCTTGTTATTCTTTTCATTTTAATTTTTTTTTAAATGGGGTTATTCTGCATTTCCTATCAGGTATCTCTTCTTTTGCCAAAGAGACACATCAAAGCCCTGTGAACCACCACAACCCTCCTGCCGGCAATGGACTTCTCAGAAAATAAACTAACGTCTACCTCCGATAATTCATTCACTGTTAGGTAAAACGAGACGGGCTGCAACTTCGACCACACCAGGTGAAGTGACAGGTAAGGCGGTGACAATGACTTGTTCATTAACACCCAACAATATGTTGCCACACACAACGCACCGCTTTTGTTTCAACAGATTCCTCGTTACATGCAAAGGTAGCAGTTTACCGTAATGAATGTTTTATGCATTATTCCTTTGTGTATAGGGTCTCCAAAGTACACATTATTAAAGTCTATTAAACTCTCTATTTAGCAGAATTACCAATGTGCCTTTGGGGAAATTATTACAATGAAGCTGTACCGGTATTTAAATTCCAGTTGTTTAACAATCTTTTCCTAATCACCAATCCAGGTATCTACATTAAAGTGCAGTCAGACTTCTTCCAGCGTGGCATAAACCTGCCTATGAGCTGCTTATGGAAATTCATTTAAAAGACGAGTATTTCTACTTGGTATGTTTGTAATAATTAGCTTCAGACAGCTACTGCTTTAAAATTATAGGAACTCCTTCCTGATCCTCTTCACCAAGCACAGCACTCCACAGTTAAACCTGGTTAAAGAAACAGTTAATTATTTGCAGCCATACAATTTATATCAACTTATCAGTATCTGCAAGATACCAGCCTTTTTATGGAAAATTTGGCCAACCAGGTCCCATTCTTTACAAACGGCTTTTCTATGAGAAAGGACCTGTCCTTGCAGCCCATGGATGCAAGGATGGAGCAGCCCAAAAACTGCTCATACTCAGTGTAGGCCCAGGTTCCTCCTCTGGTCCAGCTACTAAACGCTCCGAGTCGTACATAAAGCCACAACAGAGCAGCTACTAACTGTTGTTTGTGCCCCTCAGACCATTTCCCCTTTTAATATTGCACACTACAGCTACAGTTAGCTACTCTCTAAACGTGCCGGTTTTCATGGCAATGAGTCTTAAACCTGGTTCCAAATTTGCAAATATGTGTCCGTGCCTCCCGTGATAAGAACAGGTATTTTTCCAATGGGAAGAGTCTCATGTTTCTCAGGGAAGAGGAAGTAACTTCATCATACTAGAAATCACAGGATTCAGCTTCCTGGGGTGGGGTGGAAGAGACCTAGACCCCAACCTTCCAGATTTCCTCCATGACCTTTAATAAATCACCGTGTTCCTGCCTCCATTTCGCATCAGTACGAGGGTGATATTTCATCCTCTTTGAGATGCCCCAAAGCGCTCAGGTTCTATCCATGGGGCAGACAGGTTCTCCAGCAAAGACAACCAAGCAAGTACCTAAATAGATGTCTTGTCCTTGCCACTACATCACGCCGACAGTTTTACAACTTCAACATCAGTTCAATTCTCAGCCATCTTCAACGACAAAACCAACATTAATCTACTGAAAAAAAGCTGACAAAAATCTTACGAAACCAGCAGGCACAGAAACAGAATATAAGTAATGAAGAGAAGTTGCTCAACAGGGCTTCACATCAAATGAATATGCCGAATTTAAGCCATCATACAACTGCATGTTTTGATATGCCAGAATTCAAAGTCTATGTCCAAGTACAGATAAAAGGAGGACCAAAGTCATCATTAGAAGCTTGTACGTATAGCAAAGGTTCCTCCGACAAGTATGGGCCAAATACTGTCCGCTTTTTTCGGCTCTAAGGCAAATTCAATGCCTTCTGGCAGGCCTACATAATGAAGCTGTTTTCACCATGATCAAAAGTCCTCAGTGAACAATCCTTGGGATAAAAGCACAGCAAATGGGTGGGCCTATTTTACCATACACTAATTCCCTATAAATCAAGGGACAAAAGTGCTTCCCTTCTCCGGTTACAAACCCTGAGCCGAATCACCTTCTCTGCAACCTCGTCATCTTTGCTCAAGAGAGCAGATTTTGTCCTTCCGCGCAATGGGAGGCCAAATCTCCCATAAATAAGAAAGGAAATAATCTGTTTATCTTAACTAAAGTGGGATGAGGAACATCCCTTTCGCCTTTAAAAAGGAGACAGAAGGGAAAACATCACTTCTGCAGTTTGCCTCTCCATTAGGAAAGACTCTTGCATGCTCAGAAAGTACATGTTTTTCAGGCTTTTAAAGTTACTTTATCGGACTGCAGATCAGAAGTCCAAGAATACCAGATGTTGGCTTAGAAAAGTCTCCAGCATCTACTTCACTATCCGTTAAAGAAGTACCTCCTCCATCCTGTTTGAAAGGGGTGGTAGATCAAGGGTGCAGCTCTACCACAGCTTGAAGCCATCGGTCCCTTTTTCCTATCACTCACTCCTTTGCCTCAACCCTAGTTTCAAGAAGCATGAGGTGAGATGGTTCTGCTGAGTTGCACAAAATCCAACCCCATCTTTAGTTTAGTTAGTTGTTGGCTGGATTCACCCCGTCAAGCAGCTCAAGCAGCTTCATAAGCAGCAATGCTGGAGCAAGAGGGAATGGGGGAAGTCCTGATCAAGGACATTGTGGGGAGAGAAAGAGGATGAACAGTCGTAACTGGGACTGGCTTAGGCTGCCATGAAACCTTTAGTCCCTGATGCCTACCAGAAGACATCGTAGAAACACAAGGCACAGTGCGCAGTGTGGCATTTAACATGGGCATTGCAATACATGTGTCTAACATTCCCATCTTCTTACGTCCTTGTATTTATCACACCATATGACAGATCTCACAAAAGCACTTGACAATACCATGTCACTTTTTTTCCAGGGTATTGGGTGTAGACGTGGTGTGGCCTTCGTCTGTTATTGCGGCACGTGGACACGCAGCTACCTCAGCCAAGCTGTCGCTTTGTCTCTCCTGCCACCTACTGTACTGAAAATCAAAATAGGTGTCACCAACTCGCGTGCGTCTCCACTTCTGTTTGCAAATACCGATCTTTGGTTCTTTTAGAAGTACCGCTGTGTGCATGTGCAAACTCCCAGCTGTCAAAACTCCTCCAGCGATGCTATCCAGCGTTTCCTGATGAAGGCTAAATGCAGCACTTTGAGCTCTACTTAACTCAGTGATGCTCCAGGGTTAAAATTAGCATTAAATACTAAAAATTCTCCAGAGTTTAGGGCAGGAACTCCTCTCCCCCTTTGCCCCATGGAGAATTAATCACCGCTGATTTATTTCAAATGGTGAACAGGCCATGATGTCCCATAAACCTCCATCCCTTTATTTGCTGTTATTTCTGATGACAACACTCACAAGGGGCAAAACCCAGCAGAAAAATAACTTCCCACTGGGTGTGTGACTCTCAGCCCGTGGGCAGGGTGAAACTCCTGCTGCACTTGAACTGCGTAACCAAATGAGTGTCACCCAAGAACAGACCTGCCAGATGCAAGAGTCTGCTTCAGACCGTGGTTTACCCTTGTCCTTTTAACCTCTCGCTCTCAAAAAGCACAGCTGAGTGAGGCCAGCTGTGCCACACGTACCCTGGGCAGCGCAGAGCTGCCCACCTGAGATGTCCTGCCCAGGAGCAGCTGGTGGTCCTGCTGCCTCCAACCTCACCGGCTGCAGAAGGGGCTTCACTGATGCTTCTGCCTAAGCAGCACATCCAAGGAGAAGACGATTATTTTGCATCCATCCAGACATCATTAATCACAGCAAATGGCATCAAGAAGGGCAGCAACGAGTCTGAGCTGGTCCGGCACAGTCCAAGTCCATCACAGGGGCTTCAAATCCATTCACAGTACCAAGTGGAAGCCTATAAGCAATCAATCCGAAAACCAAGTCTACAGATATCCCGTGTTAATTATTTATGCCATCCTCCCAGAAGGCATGACAACTTTATTTTTTTAGTATTTTATTATTAATTTTGAGAAAGTATTCAAATAGAAAACAACAAGCTGAACTTGCTACAGGAAATGTCATTATTTTCTAGTAAGAAGCTACCTTGCGGGTGCTGGTTTATTTTCCCATATATGGCACTCCCTTTTACCTAATCAACAGCTTGGGGCTCTATGACAGCAGATACCTTTGATAAAAGGAGTATTCTGATGAAGGAGAAATACATTCAACATTTGCATGATCAAGTAAGCTATCAAATTTATTTACTTATGCTGTGACCATAGTAATCAAGAGGTATTAAATATGGAACTGAGCATCAGTTAAATGCATTTTAAATCTGATTTTCCACTGGCTGCAGTAAGGAAATCATTGACTAGCAGGACTCTTTAGGATCTTTACAGGCTGCAATTAGAGAGAAGCAGATGCAGAAGATAAATTGCCCTACTCCTGCAAAAGCAAGTCTAACTTTTGCAAGTAATAGTGGGCCTTTCATCTTAGCACTTAGAATTTGATCAACTGAGAAAATAACATTAATATAATTCCACTCAGTCACAGATACACATCTCTGAAAAACGAGGACATCTCTTTTCCTTAAAGAAATCTGGCAAGTCTATAACTAAAAATATTTGTGTAACACACACAGGTCGATATGGACGCAGGAAAATGACTGGCGCGAGTAACCGGAGTGTCTAATCCCAGATATTTAGCCACCAAAATGCCTCAAGAGCTGTGATACATCCACTTAAAGCCACATATGGCCCACAAATATCTAGTAGAGATGAATGAACTTATCAAGGAGCAACAGTATGTTCCCATTAATTGCACAAAGGCTGCAAACAGGTAAAAAAAAAAAAAATAAAAAAAAATCTTTTTACAGCCTGTGATCAGAAGCGGCTTTTGCTGACATCAATTTAATTTGTAACAGAATCAAGGCAAAGAAACTAAAGCATCACGCTAGCAGTTAGTAATGCTACAGGAACTACTGGTGAAAAGCTAATGGAGTGAACAGAGCCTTAAAACAACTTGATAGTGTTGAACACAAACTTGAAAAACCTGCTACTGCAAGGGCAGTGTCAGAGGGTGCTTGCACATCCTCGCTAGAAACTCTCAGACAACTCTCAAGCATCCCTAAGGATGCTCCAAGGGAATTAAAGAAGCCAATTTTATATACATTGTGCTGTCTGGATTGATGTCTCGCTAAACCAACAGGCAAAGTTTAATCTCCAAAAGGACTTCTACCTCTGCTGCACTCGACCGAACGAACGGGAAAGAGATTTAAACTTGTTTGGTCTACGGCCGATGGAGACTTTCTAGCAGAAATGGAAGTCAGACGATGAGCAGGTGATAAGCAGCTCCCAGAGCTTCCCTTGCTTTGAGAGGAGAGGAGTGGATGGGAGATTTTCAGAGCAGATTCTCCAAACAAGCTGTTAAGAAAAGCCACTATCCAGAAGGCTCCACAGGAGGAAAAAGGAAGCTGGGAAATCACAGTTAATGGGATTTGGCCGCAACCAGAAAACGGTTAGATTTCCGAATACATTACAAACAGTCCTGCGTCTCACCGCTGCACCAGTTCATTGCTGGATGAGAAAAATTTACATAGATTTAATGCCTTAAAAAGCTCCACGGAAATTTAGATTAATCTGTTTAGAACAAATCTCGCCTCTCCCCCAGGGTGCCCTGTAGATGCATACATGAAGAAGAGGAAATTGCCACCACTACACCATAACTTCTACAATTTTCTGTAAGGGGGAAGCTGTCAGGCTAGAGATTTATTTATTTTGAGGTTATTTCATACGTCCCATAAACGAATGTTTGTGAAATGGGGAGGTCACCACTCCGCTCATCTTAGATATCATTGCAGAGAATTATAAAGTTTGCCCAGGTTTTCTGTGGGAGGCAATTGCTATCCGATACTGTCAAGCAGGAGAATTTTGAGCTCAAAAGTAGAGGGTTACCTCGTTCCCAGAGCATCTCTCCTTGGCACAACTTTTCAGATGGAGGAAGGTTATACAATTAGGGCACAGAATAAGTGCTTTGGAAGGAAACATAGTGCTCTCACATCTGGAAGAAAGCAAGGAAAACCCCAGCTATGGGTTGCATCGCTTTGGAAAGAGCAATCTCCTGCTCATCTTCCAACCCAAGAGGAAAGACAGCTGGTTGCTTAAGGTGACAATGAAAGAAAAATTACCACAGACAATGCCCTCTACCGCTACAAACTGAAGCCAAGTGTCGGCCAGGACACAACACTTATGAAACTCCAAACTCATCCTTCCTCAGATCCCAAAGGAGGTAGGGCCACAGCACATGCGAGGAGGGAAGACGCCAGCAGCAGAGAAATTTCGGGGCTCATCGTGAGATAGAGGAAGAGGCTGTAGGAGCAGAAGAATGGAAACGATAGGAGAAGCGCGATAAAAATATGACAGGGCTGATTGTATCTTACAGCTGACACACTTTAAGAAGAAGGGGAGGAAGTTGAGCGGCTGTCAAAGAGGGGGAAGGAAGAGTAAGGTTGATTTTCCCGATAGTCAGGTCATGAACAGTTCCCGAAACCTGTCTAATCGCGCTGGTTGTCTGCTGTAAAGATGTAAAAAGCAACATATGCGGCATCTTTGGAGTGGAAAAAGGAGATATTGGGGAGTGGGGTACTCTGCAGGGGAATTAAAAAAAAATACAAGTCTTCTAAGCGCCATAAATAGAGATGAAGCTATCAAGCTCTCAACCCATAACGAACGTGAATAGTTAACAGAGGAGTTACGCAGAATTGTCCACTAAGACAAAAATCTTAAAAACTTTGGCTCCTCGCAAACATCTTTTCTTTTGGAAATCCCACAGCCACTGCTGGAAGATTAACTTTATAAAGTGAGAATTTAACTGGAATTGCAGCTCTGGGTAACTACGGGAAACGTTGCTCACAGCAACAGAAAATGTAGGATAATTAAGTATTTTGGGGAAGAGGGGAAAGAAAGTTACAGTAACTATGCAAACAGAATAAATAACAACGCCATCCATCTCTTGGACCTTTCCGAGGATCTCAGAGTAATCTACAGCCATTCCTCGTTAAAAGCTGCCATGCTACAGCCACAGCTTTTCGCACGGTCTAGGTCCCAAGCCTGGCCATACTTCTCACCGTTATCCTCCTGTCTCCCCGTCGATCCTCACCCCGGACATCAGCTGTAAGCTGAGGGGCTGGGACCCCGTCGCAGGTTTGTGCCGTGTGGGACCCCAGCCAAGACTCGGGGTGCTGCCAAGTGCTCCTTCAACATAATTAAGGAGGCGGCCCGATCAAGAGACACAGAAGACAAAAGGTTTCCACCAAGTGAGAAAACTCTTAAGCGCGAGAAGCGAAGGCTCTCCCCACGCTGAATGTGCTCAGCGGTGCACCCTGGCAGGGCAAGGGGGCTGGGAAAGCCAGCCGTCTTTCAGACAAAAGTGTAAAAATGAAGCGGGAGGAGAAAAAAGGGAAGACAAGGTCAAGCAGAGGGAGGCAGGCTCCAGACAAACCCTCCCCTCCCCAGAGGAAAGCACCTCAGCAGACACTCCTGTGGAGTCTGCAGAAGATGCTGCACAGTGGGGGAATGGGTCAAGTTAAAATACAAACCCACATTTACACGCTCCCACGAGTTCCTTAACTGCAGCTGAGAATTTAATGATATGCTCTGCATTGGACTTGTTTGATTGCACATGTTTTCCACCAATTTCCAGTTCCAGTTTCTGCTCCCAGTCTGATTTTTAATCATCTTCGGGACAAAACACTAATATTCAGATACTGCCTTGCTAAGAAATCTGGAGTAACTGGAAGTTATATTAACAATATTTAAACACAGTCCGTGTCTATTTAAAGGTTTAAATGTATCTCGTTAGAACGCTGCATAAATTAACCCAACCTAATTCTCCAGGATGCATCAAGATCTAAAAAGCCCCAAGTTTGATGTTCTCCCTTACCACCCACATAAAAAAACCCCAAACCCAACACACTGGGGTTAGCTTAGGTTGCAAACGATAACAAAATCAACATTCAACTGAATAAATGCAATTTACTCCCTGATGTAACAAAGATCATGCCATAACCAGTTTAAAACCAAAACAAGAAGATGTTCTCTCCCGCCTCATCCATGCACACCCACCCCGGCGCAGCCTGCCCGCTCTGGATCCTGTATCCCTCCTTCCATCCCTCCCCACCGCCTGAAACCATCCCTGGACATAGCGAAGGGCACGATGCCGCCGGGCTCCCCGTCCCCATCGCCCCGCTCACGCTGGCGGCCAGACAAAGCAAACTCCAGTTGCATCACGGAGCAAACTCATTTTCCAGCAACCTCCCAGCCCGGAGTTTACCGCTACTGTAATCCAGTGCTGTCAACAACGCCGCCTTTGTCGTGCGCCCGTGCGCACGGCTTGCTTGTTGGTTGGTTTGTTGGTTTTTTATTATTATTATTATTATTTATTT
>NW_009628722.1:0-259 GCF_000690535.1 Cariama cristata
GGGCTGTCCCTCCTGGGCCATGCCCTGCCCCATGGCGGAGCCTATAGGGGCTGGGCCTGGAGGGGCTTTCCTTTCTGGGGGAACTGTGGCCTCCAGAAGATCCGATGGCGGCCCTTGTCCTTGGAGCATGCTCCACCCTATAGTGGACCCCATAGGGGTTCTTCTCCCCAGGGTGTGACCTGCCCTATAGCAGATCCTACAGGGAGCCCCCAGGCTGCTCCCCCAGTGAGGGACCTGGGTTGTCCCTGTTCTGCTGGCT
>NW_009628722.1:666-868 GCF_000690535.1 Cariama cristata
TTTAATGCGAGGAGTTGCCCTACTTTGCCGGGCTCCCGGGGCCGTATTTTTAGCAACCTGTTTAAATAAGAAAGAAAAATCTAGGGCTTGGGTGTTGTCCCTGCTGCCATCTGACTTCTTCGCTGCCTCGAGACTTATTTGCGTCTCGAGGTCCCCGATGCACCGGGTCTCGCTAACCCGTCCCTGTCCTCTGCCCGCTGTC
>NW_009628723.1:0-19176 GCF_000690535.1 Cariama cristata
TCCTGCCCCCTGGGCCTGGGCTGCCAGCTCCGTCCTGAGCTTGGCCGCGGGCGGGAGCAGCCGGGTCCTGCTTGCTTCTGACCCTGGGACCCGCGCAGGCCTGCTCGAGGTCTTCTCCTTTGGATTCAGCTTAATCCTCTCACAGGGATTCAATAAAAGTAGCTGAAGACCCAAGCAAGGGCTACAGAAAGTCAGTGAAACAGCATTCGTTTACTGTGGTTTTTTGAAGAACATTTTAACCAACTCACCAGTGCACAAACTGAATTCCATACGCTGACTGCCACAGCGGACGTGCAGCGGTGCTTTTTCCTGGAGGGACCCCAGGGTGGAGGCGCATCTGATTTTAGGAAGTCTAGATGGGCCAGTGTTTCCATGCTGTTGAGCTGGGGTTTGCACTCGGTTTATTTCTTGTCAAGCTCCCTGTATATGCTTGCATCGCTGTTCTGTTCTATGCCATCACCCTTTCTTTGAGGACATGAAAGTAACACTGATGCATTCATTATATGTCATCAAGGACAAAAAAGTTGAGTTTAAAATTGAGATTTTTCTTTTTCCTGCTGGCAGGCAAACTCTCAAGGACCTATGGACATTATGTTGCATAAGGGAAAATGGGGAGTCATGTCCACCATGCTGAATGTACCAATTTAAAACTGAAACAATAAATATGTTGAAGTGCGTGTTACGATGATCATAACTGTAATAGACTCACCGTGCATACAGCATTATAATTTTACATCCCATGCTCTTAACCACCAGTAGCCACAAAAAAAAAAACGTACATTGGACGTTTGTTTCACAGGGGGAAGCTCAGAAGTAAATGTTTCCTTTCCAGGCGGTTACTGTGAAGCTAGCGAATGTTAACATTTATATAAGGCAGCAACACGAGATGATGATATGGCAGCAAATTGGACAGCAAAGAAATGTAAAACAAATAAATCCAGCACCCAGGCTATGTGACTGAAAGAAGAATGAAATAGAGAAATACGGGAAATGTAAAGGACATCTTCAAGAAATACCAGATTCTCAGACCAAACCCTGACCTATTTAGAGAGCGCATGCAGTTCTGACCAGGAGGGTGTTGTTAGTGGGTGTTTTGGTACTCTCTTGTTTTCCAACACATCCCAGTACTTCAGCAACTCAGAATGTGGCCATGGACACATCGGTCCTCTAAAAAGCTGATGTTAAGCTTAATAGGGGTAAAAAACACCAATAATGTAACAAATTATGATTTCAGGATTTCTGGAAATAATACACACCTAGAGGCTTTCTCATGAAAAATGTTGTTTTCCTTTATAATCTGGTTCAAAAGCAAACCCAGGAAAATTCATACTAATGGTAGGGCCTGCAAGCTGTTGCAGAAACAATTACAGGTAATATAACAACTATTGAGACAACTGTTCAAGTTGAAGTTGTTATTTTGTGTTTGTGCAATGAAGCGTCAGTATATATAGCCATGCTGGAGCCTGAAAATGGACAGTTCCTTGCTCCTTAGTTTGCTGTTTCTTAGGTTGTCACGTGGTGAATTTTATCTTGAAGTTGCAGTTACCAGCTGCAGTGGTAACTTTATCCAAAGTGGCCATAAAAATACACACATGTTGTATTTCAGGACGTGTCTGCAAACGACAAAAACCTTAATCACCTTGGTAAAGCACACCGTTGGGTATTCCCCTCAGGGATGGGGGTGAGGCTGCCTAACGTGCGTTACGTGGGGAGGAGACCTTGTTTTGTTCAGGGTGCGTCCAGTGTTACTGGATTGGAAGAGGAAGTTTTCACTTGACATAGAAGAAAGTTGCCCAAAGATGAGAGTGCAAAGAATGAGGAAGCAAGCTGGTCTCGGCACTCTGTGCGGACCTTCCCTTCACCAGCCTTGATTACTGCAACAAACCTAGGTTTTTGGAAAAGAAAGAAGTTGGGACCTTAAGCACGCAAAGCAAAGCTCGCCATTTAATAAGCACTTTGTCTACTGCCACAAAAAACATCCTTTTGCTGTTGTGATTTATTTCAGAACAAGGTGTGTTAGTGATTCAGTCTGCTGTGGGCACTCCTTAAGCAGGTGGGGAATACCGACTTCATCTGTTGCAAACAAGAAGCATAAACCAGCTCCATCTCCCTCTCAGTCTCATCTGCTCTCTGTCAGCATTTCTCTTTCCAAGCTTTCTTGCCAACTACGCTACACTAAACTATATGTGTATGTAACACAGCAAAAGTTCAGAAAAGCCAAAGACCACACACTGTAAGAATTACAAACCCACTTTCAATAAGTATTCTTCCCAGAAAATTGGAGCGCTTTCATATGACAGTCTTATGCAATACCAACCTTGAATGTAAATAAATAAAGGAAGTAAGTTTAAAGCCTAATCCCCAAAAAACTTCAGAAGCAAGCTCATTATTCACAGCAACACATTGATACCTCAAGAGACCTGGGCGCATGGCACTCTCCGTCCTTGGCTCCCAACCAGCAAGACGTGCCGACATGAAATACGAGGTGCAGCGCGCCTTGTAATAAGTAACGTAGGGTTCATATGCTTGGCCCCTGGATGAGCTCTGACTGCCTAAAGCAGGCGAGGCAGCAGTGCCACAGGGCTGGGCAGGGCTGAAGAACCAGCTCCAGAGGAGCCAGTAGCTCTGGAGATCCAGAGGCAGGAGGACAAGGGGTGGGGACGGTGATGAAGAACCAGTGGAAGGGCAGTGAGAAGTAAGCAGGCAGGAACATTGAGACTTGTTTTAAGAAAGGAGCGAGGTCAGTGGAACATATCAGCCATTCTCAGGCTTTTCTGATCATCCCTGATCCACTGCTTCTTCTCTGTGATCTCACGCCTCCCTGCTCACTCACTGATGTACAGATGCTGTCACGCTCCCCCTTGCCCCACACTCTAGACTGCACCCAGCCTACCATCCCCTCAGCAGCTAGAGCAAGCCAGTTGATCCTTCAAGCCATGCCCCCAAAAAAATCTTTCCACCCTAAACTCCACCAAAACGTGCCCTGTCAAGCACAACCCCTGATAAACACAACTTCCAGCCTGTACACCCAGCAAGCCTCACTGGCTGCCCCCAGCCCTGTCCAGACTCCATCAAAGACCTTAGAAACTCAGTCATGAGGGCTGGGGCTGGCAGGGGTGAATGGCTCTGGCACTCAGAGCTACGGGCCCGTATGTAAAGAGCGTCAGGTCTGTAGGCACTGAAGTCAGGGTTAGGGATCGGGACACCAAGGACTGAGGAGCAACACCTCTTTCTTTGCTCCTCAGGGCAGGCATGAGTGCTGGTACTCACAGAGGCAGAAGGCTTCTGATTATGTTTGGAGGAGTGTTGACTGATAGTTTATGGTTAAGGCTGGAATCAGGCTTTGGGGTGAAAAGGGCTGAAAGTGAAGGATTATTCCTAAATAACGTGAGAATTGCAGAGATATGATAACGTCTGGTACCCAGTTCTTGTCATTCTGGGACAGGGCTGCAAAGGCACTTGAGCTACTCAAATCAAGTGGCTTCCCCTGAGGTCTGGAGGGATGATGGATGTGCTCAACGTTAAGTTTGGGGTGAATTATTGCCATGGGTGGGCACTGGAGGCTAGAGAAAATGTCAGGAATAGGGAGTAGAGCTTAAGACTGAGGAACTAGAACGATGATACAGTCTCCCAGCACTACAATACATGCTTTTACATACGATTTATCATTAGCTATGGGTGAGGTATGGCTCACTGTTGTACGAGCCAGTACAGAGTCACGATTGTACTGGGGTTTGGGTCATGGTGCTAAGTACAGGTCACATTAGCCAAGGCCATTGCTAGGGGCTGAGTGTGGGAATTTTTCTCTGGTTAAAGTTACTGTTAGAGATCAATAATCAGGGTGTATGGAATTCATTTCACCCTGCACACTCTACAGATACATCTATAGGCTCATCATCTGATCTCCAAAAGACAACCTTTGCCATACAACATCCTTCACCTACAAGTCTATTATTGTCTGGCCTTTCCTAGGTGTTCAGCAAGGTTCACCATGGGCTGAGGGCTGGTATCAGCAGGGAAAAATGGTTTATCAGTGGCCCTAGGATGCTGGGCTATGGTTACAGGTAAGGGTCTTAGCAAGTAACCTATTCTTATCAAGGACATGACTACCAGCACTCTGCTTAGCCATAGAGAAGATGGTATCGGAGAAGAGAGAAACTCATCATTGCACAATAAAAGCATCCATAGCCCATGCCTGGCCTCATGCATCTCCCAAGGCACATGCCATAAGCTGTACGTGATGTAAAGGGAGGACAAAGAAGGGGGAGCAGGGCAAGGAGGTTGCCAGAAGGGAGAAAGGGAAATTTTCTGGGACTTCTGTGTCACTTCTGGGTACTGGCCGAATGACATACATGTACCCATAAATATGCCTACTTGTCTCTTGGGAGGAGGGGGAGAACTCACACCCATCAGTCAGAGGACAGTGGCTCTCACCCAGCAGGGCACGGTTGGTTAAACAAATACTGGAGATGATACTCAACAGACAAGGAGATGGCCCAGCAGCAATCGAGACTAGGAAGAGTCAGAAAGAAAAATCAGACATTAAATAGACATTTCCAGAATAACAGGAAAATAATCAGATAAAGTGTTGCAAAAACATGGGGGTAGAGGTAGTTTCCCCATGTTCGGTGATTTTTTCAGTGTATTTTTGTACATTTTGGAAAAGCACTAATTTTAAAAATTATTTATTTATTTTCACATCAAGAGGCTTAAGGCTGCCAAAAAGCAAAGCTCTGGACTAAAAAACTATTCCAGTTCTCTGCATGAAACTGCCTGAAGTATACCCAGAATTGGCAATATGATCTTTGCATCTGCAGAGAAAATACTGAGTCATGTTGTCAGCCCACACACATCTAACAAAAATAAAAGCAGCCCAACGATTCAAGATTCACCCACTCGTCATTTAAAGAAAACACAAGTCATTCAGTCATGCCTCATGCTTCAGAGACCTTTAGAAAACACCCAGCACAGGGAACATTCGCCCACGTTGTACCCACGCGCCGTTTCGAACCGGTGATGTCGTTTGCAACTCGTTCACTCTCAGGTCTGGACAGTGTTTGGTTCAGCATCCTTGGAGGAAGTCACCGAGACGTAAAGGTTTCTGCTGAAAAAGCGAAACGATAGCTGCAGCCTCAGCTCTTCCATTGGCAACGCTGAAATGGTGTAACATGATGTACCTGGCTTGAATTCCTGGAGGAGGCAGGAAAGTGCCCTGTGCATAAAAGATCTGGCAAACTGAAGCCATAGTTTGTATAAGATGCTACTGTACTTTAATCTTCAAGGGTTAATCCTGTACTGAAGCATTAGATCTCGCCGTGCTGGGCTCCCCAGTCACTCAGCACACATTAGACCCAGAGGTATTTGCACAAACATCAAAATTTGGGGAATTAGCCAGGAAATCCTCCTCCTTTTACCCCTTCCCACATCGTTGTCCCCTAGCAAGAAAAGGCAGGTTCCTGCATTTCACCCAGCTGCTGGCAATCTCTCGTCCTCCTTCAGTGCTAGAAGCTGCTTGAAGCATTAACAGCTGAACCAGGATGCGCGGCAGCCAGCCCAGCTCATGACGGAGGGGCAGACGTCACCGAACGGAGGACGCAGAGTTACACAATCTCTGTGGTGCTGAAAGCGGTGCTGGGAACTTGTCAGGAGCCCAAAGGCCAGGGCTAATTTGTATTTTCTTTTACACAGCATGATTTTAATCAGAGTGAAAAGCAACCGGTTGTGTTTTATGTACAGTGTTATAAGTAGAGACAATTAACAGAGCAATAGGAGCAGGACACGCTCCGAGGGCAGCACAGGGAGGAACATTAGACAGGGAAAGTAACAGCAGGCAAGTCTCCTACCCCCAAATTACCAGCATTTCCTTGATTCTTCAGGAAGGCCATGTGCTATGAAGTGAGACGCTAAGAGGCAACTTCATCAAAATGCTGTGATTGCCTAACTGTCTTTATAAGAAGGAAGAAGAAAAAGAAAAAAAAGCTCGAGGCCAAGCTTATTTGAAAAAGCTCTTCCCAGAGGTTCTGGATGTGTCTACGAAGTAAAAGGTGACGTTCAGGAACTCCATCTCACTTGCAGCCAATATTTAGCAGCAGTCAAGTCCAGGTGACCTCTAACATAAGCTGCTCTGGCTTCAGCTGCAAACAGGTGTGTGCGAGCTCCCCTTTACAACCAATTTTCTGCCTCACTGAGAGCAGACAGCGCAAAGGGCTGGCACAGCCCCCAAGCACTGCTGTCCCCAAGGCAGGCTCCCCTCCAGCACCCTCTTCCCATGCTACAATGGCCGGAGAGCCGGAGTTGGGAGCCAGGTCCTCGTGTGGTCACCTCGCCCAGGCTGTGCTCGCAGCCGTGCCCCCTTCCCTGGTTGCAGCATCGGGCTGCACCCGGCCATGCCGCCAACGTGCACCAGAGTGACAGCGGGGCAGCAGGTTAACAGAAGAGTAAATACACCTTGACGTTTCTTGATTTGTTTGCTTTGTAGTCCCGGTAGGTTTACTGGAAACTCAGAGGTGGGGTTTGCCGCCTGGGGAGTGCTATCGCTGGAAAAAATCCTTCATTTCAGCCTTCCTCTCTTTGCCCACTGGGAATAAATGCTGCTTTTCCCCTCAGTTCAGCTTTATTCCTTGACAGCTGAGAAAAAGAAAGGAAAAAAAAATTAAAAAAAAAAAATCAAACCTTTGCTCTGGAGCGCAATGTAGATGTGTTGTTTGGGATGTTCTGCACATTAGGGATATAAAAGGAAGGCTGTCAGACAAGCTTATCTGTAGCTTCCTACATTGAGTCCAATAAACCCTGCCCCTGGAGCTTTATCCCACCAGCTAGCCCCTTTCTGTTGTAGCCCCCGAAAGCAGCACTCTCTCTGCTTTCATCCCTCCTCCATGTGCCCCTTGGCCCCCCTCCCCCATGGACATTTGTCCCCTGACTCAAACAGCTCCCCAAGGAGTTCAGGCACCACCGACACTCACGGATGAGGAAAAGGGAAGACACAGTCAGCTGAATATGCAAACAATCCTATTTGCACCCCAGTATGTACAATCCGGGTCTTTGTCAGCGTGACGGAGTACGCTCTGTCCTGTTTGTTTTCCTTCCCTGGTATTATCAGACACACCCTCTCCATTATCAAATGCTGTACCTGAATCAGCCTTTTCAAGACAAGGGCTGACTGCTGCCTGGCTAATATCTGTCCACCAGCTACAGATTTGTTTTGTTCAAAAATTACAGCCAATCATAAAATCTAGTGTAAGATCTACAGCTGCCACTAAAAAAAAAAAGGTCACCAAAATGCTTTTCCTTGTTTGATTTTTGATGGCACCAAGGCACTGAGTGGAAGTGTTTTCACTTGCATGAGCAGCCCTGCTTGGACGCAGCCCGTTGCGATGGGAGCGCAATTGCTCTTGCACTTCGAGGCGGTGTGTTTGGGAAGCTGCCTGCCTGCCTGCTCCCCTGCGCACCTTCACGCTGCAGGGACACGCGTGGTGTGCAGCTATCAGCCGGTCCCACCTCACGTTGCCCTGGACAGACGGACACCCCGGGCGGGAAGGACGTCGGGGCAAAGGTGCAAAGTGCTTTTGCGGCGGCGGCAGCCACCGGAGCAGCACCGGCAGGGCCCCAGGCCTGGCAGACAATAGCTCTCTCCCCTCTCTCTCTCTCCCTCCCGGCAGCATCCATCGTCCCCAAGACAGAGGAGTCTCATGAATCAAGTCAAACACCCAGCGACAGGCTGGAGAAATCCATTAATATGCACCCGCCGCAGCACGTCGCCAGCCCCCTGCCTCGGCGGCAGCCACCGGAGCAGCACCGGCAGGGCCCCAGGCCTGGCAGACAATAGCTCTCTCCCCTCTCTCTCTCTCCCTCCCGGCAGCATCCATCGTCCCCAAGACAGAGGAGTCTCATGAATCAAGTCAAACACCCAGCGACAGGCTGGAGAAATCCATTAATATGCACCCGCCGCAGCACGTCGCCAGCCCCCTGCCTCGCACGCCGCTCACCTGCCTGTCTCACCCCTGGCAGGCAGCGAAGGAACAAAGGAGCAGGGGAGGACGGCAGCGACTGCCCCCGAAATGGAGGGAGGCAGCGGCTGGAGACAAAGCTCATTCGCCGGCCGCCATGGCCGCTCGCCCTATTGTCTTGGGTCCTTTGTGCTCCTCCATCCCCCCTGGTCCCCAACCGCACAGGCAGAAATACTGGGAGCAGGACAGAAACGGCTTTGTTGAAGGAAGCCCTCATGTGCACAAAGCCTCCTGCCCTTGCCCCGCTGTACGTGCCCGTCTGGCACACGGGCCCGCGCTCCTTCTGCCCCAGAGGGCAGGTAGGGAGCAGGGGGCTGCAGAGCAACGTGGACAGACAGACCCGGGGAGGGTTGTTTCTCCACACCCACAGGGCACCTGGCAGCCCCCTCCTGAGGACCTCCGGCTCCCTCCAGAGATTTGACCTCAGGACACCTTTGGGAGGTGGGGAATGGTCACCTGGTCCTGCAGAGGAGAGCGGCAAGGCTGCTCCCTCCACACCACTGATGCAGGACTGGCAAGCCCTGCTAGGCTGCATCAGGGAGCAGATCCAGCAGCAGGGACTTCGGTGTGCACTGAGCACCCACCATGCCCCCTGCATCCCTCCCGGCCTCAGGAGCAGCACAGACACCTCTGCCAAACCTCCGCTGCTTTGTCAAGTGGCAGCCATGGCCCCCCTTGTGTGAGCCACATCTGCGGCTGCAGCATTACAGCCCTCCAAGTCCTGCAGGGCTGGTAGCAGGACCCAGATTGCCTTGTCTTAGAGCAGAGCCGTAACTGCCAAGCCCTCCCGAGGGGTCAGTCCCCAGCACCAGCACGCTGCTCAGCTCTCCTCCCACCACCACTGCACGCTGGCATTGGAGGGACCAGGAGGAAGAGAAGAGGGGGAAAGCCCGGTCCCTCCAGTGCGGGGAGCAGGGTGACCCCGTGATGCCCATGCCACCACCCAAGGGACTATAGCACTGCCTGGCCCCACGGCAGCCACAGCATGTGGGCCACCTCGGGCAAGCAACCCATGGAGAGGTACCACTCATCCGGACACGGCACACCGGCTCACGCAGTCCCTGCCCTGACCGCCCTTGGCTGTCTCACACCTCCCCACCAGCACTGCTCACACAAGCGATCTTAGCCACGCACAGAAACAACTGCAAGGTGGGTCTCATTCGGCCAATATAGCCAACGGGGCATAAGCAAAGAAAGAAAGATAAGGTCCAAATCCAAGGGAAGCGCTTGCTCCTGAGGGATGGCACCTGGGACCGCAAAGGAGCCTCAGCACGCACCTGCTCCACCGCCGGGACAGCAGTGATGGGCACTCCGGCACGGAGAGCAACAGGGTCTGGGAACGAGCATCAGGAGACTTACTGCAGGGAGGCTGCTGATGGAGCCTGGAGGGTGTCTGTAAGGGACAGGGCTGATAAGGAGGCAGCTGTATACATAAAACTAAAGAGCCCATTTCTCAGTTTTGTGCTAGGAAAACAGTTTCTGACATTTTCTGGTACTAAGGAGTGCACATTAAAGAGGAAGCCTTGATCCAAAGTTCAGTTTCTCTTCCTATTTTTTATTATATCTGGTGTATTTAAAATAAATTCTAAGCAGTTGTTGCAAAAAAGATCCGATGGCCATGAACAAGGAAGTATCTAAACAAGCTTTGTTCAGAAATAAGTTTTTGCTAAAGAAAACTGTACAATTCCTACTTTAAAAAAAAAAAGAGTAGAAACCATTATATCTAAATAGCATCACTTTCTTCTTTGAGTTTTGCACTTCACAGTGAAGCTTCAGCAGCTCTTGTAAAGTATACTCGTGCTTTATAAGCAGGAATCCCACTGAGTTCAGTGGAGAGAAGATTCCCAGTAACATCTAAGTTGCAGAAGCACGGCAGTCATTTCAAAAGCCGCCAACTAAGAGGAGACTTTGTGAGGGTAGATAAAGCAAAAAGCCAGATAAAGCAAAAGACCTTCATCTTGGACTGTAAAAAGTCAGCGAAAGGGGAAAGACTGGAGCTGGGCAGTGGGTTGGTGGCAGAGCTCCTGTCCTCTCTTTTCCATGACACCTCCCTGCTTCCCTGGGCAAATGGGGACGTGGCAGCTCTGCTCCCTGGGCCTGCACCAAGCTGGCGTTCCCATTCAGCGGCCTTTCAGCAGCTGGAGGGCCGGCTGCGTCAGCGCAGAGCTGAACTAACGTGACTACAAGAGCCGTTTTGGCATCCCAGCTGGAGAGGCTGCCTGAGTTAGTGAAGCCGATGGGAACGGGATGGGGTGTAACGAGGTGCCTCTTACTGAAAAGCGGGGAACTTCCCCAGGCAGCCTTCAGCTCCTGCAGAGCACTCGGGTCAGTCTGTAACTTATTAACTCCAACACTCGCATGACCAAAGTTCAGCACGTGTTTAGTTGCTCTTCTGGAACAGCGGACTTTAAAAGCACATCGCGCAGGTTTCCTAGGAATAAAAGAGACGTCCAGAGAAAGCATCCCCTACCCCATCTGCCCAGAGACCTCCACTGCACTGCTGTGCATTTGGGTCGTGAGACACTGCTCATTCACCACCCGGTGCCTGGGGACCCAGCTCTGCTCAGCTACTGCACCCGTCTGCAGGCCGTGGCTCCTTCCTCCTCTTGTGACAAAACAGCTTTGCACCCCAGTGAAACCTGAAAGGGTCCTCCGGTTTAAGGAGGAAATTCTCCACTGAGAAGGCAGATTTATTTGCTTTCTGGTGAGATGAGTGGGTCTGTCAGCACAGGCACTGCATGTTTTAAGTGCCTCCCCTGCAGCTGGAACTTAACCCTAATCTAAATGACGCCTCCAGTGCCCTAATTTAAAGAAGCGTTCAATAGACTATGTCACTTGGAAAATTAATCACTTTGCCGCTAGACAAGTGGGGATGGGTAATGGAGTCAGCATTGCACCTCAGCATCGGCTGAGAGCAGCGGGGCTGTTTCTCCCAGGAGCGGGAGTTGTGTGCAAGGGGACTGCTGTGGTTCCCACAGCCAGTCTCTTGTCAGGCCATTAAGTTCACACAAGCCAGGTCACCTCCAAAATAAACTCTGAGATCCCACGGGTAATTTTCTATCCGCTGCCTGCTGTGCTGACCGCTGCTCCTGAGGAGCCGTTCCTTTGGAGGCAGAGGAAGGGAGAGTGGCCCTGGCAGACATGGAGCGTGGTCACCCCACTGGTGGGCAGAAAACCTACCCCACTGGAAGCAGGGAGGGTACACACAGAGGAGCTGCAAGAAAGGCAGAGAGGAAAGGAATTTCTTATGAACCAAAGCAGAGAGGAAGGTGAGAGCCCATCAAGGATCAAACCTGGGAGAGAAGCACTGAAGGATGGAGCTGCGAATGTAGCCTTTCAAAGGTATTGCTGGGCAGGACGACACGGGAAAGAAAATCGAAGCAAAAGAGTCGCTGAGCAGGTGGCATCCTTTGAATCCTGGCTGGCCTGGGATTGCCACAGCTTACCCCAGCGTACGCCTGTTGCAGCAATCAAGTTACCCAGTGAGAAGGGGTTATACAGCAATTATAACTCCCTCCGCAGCAGTGGAGCAGCCAAGCGTCCTCCGCTACCCTCAGCTTCCCTGCAGGCTCACAAGCAAGAGCCAAACAGATTTCATTTACTTTGCAGCTACAGCCCAAACCAGCCTAGGTAACAGCATTGGACCTGATACCCCAGAGACAAGCCTACACCAACTTAAAGGATGATGGACAAGCGTGCTTGCTTGCTTATTCAAACCTGCAGATGTCCAGAGAGCATATAGTTCTGTTGTTTAAAGTGTTTTAATTTACATACTTGATAATGAACAGTATCTGTGTACTATTCTTTGTAAGTATCTGTGCTCCTTGGAGGTCAGAGTTAAGAACATCCAAGTAAAGTTACTGGAAGGGTTCCTCATTTTTGAGCATTTCATTGGAGTGGTCAGTGATTTATCAACCACTTCTGGCATCAGTTGTGAACATGCAACTATTGCTTACTCTGACCCACAAAGGGCAACTATTTCAGCCCTATTAGAAGCGAGATGTTCATTGCTATTCAGATGGTGCCAGTGCCTATCGCCAAACCTGCAAGGACATATCACCTGCAGCCTTTTAATCAAAGGCCAGGTCTGGGGGGAATGAAGTTCAGAGCTGATTTCTTTCTGTGTATTATTAAAAGGCATCACTAAAAATTCACCACACTGGCAAGTGTACTTCGTGTCTGATGGGAGAAAGCGTCCCTTCTCCCTCACATTTACAGAAGCAAATACAATTGGAGAAAGGAACAAAGTTCCACTTCTGCAGCCACTTACCAGAAGAAATGGTGTGTTTTGGCTGTCAAGATCATTTGTTTCCCCTGCAGAGACGTACTAACAAGGTCCTTCCTTCTGAGTGACTAAGGAGGAGAGAAAGAGAAACCTTGACCACAAAGAGGAACCCAATCTCTGGGAAACAGGCAAAGAGGATGCTGTTAAACATTTCGGGAAACACTAAGGGAAAGATGGGGGCAGCCAGAAGCTTTGAAAGTTTTGATTTCTCTAAGCTAATGAACTGCCGGTTCTAACCAGTGGAGAAATAGCCTGTGAGCCCTCCCTCCCAGAGAGGTTTCTCCTACCGCGTTCAATACTGTAAAGGGCTGTAGACGAGGGAATGCACTTGGCTGGATTAATTTACAAGGTAAAAGTGATTTTTTTTTCCCAGGGGAAGTTAAACTAAACTCATGCCCTTGCTTCTCTGGGGTTGACAAAGAGTGTTTGAAACTCTCCTGCTTGCATGAGGAGGGCAGGAGCATCTTCTGCCCCAGGAGCACAGGCACTGCCGAGCCCAGGACCACCCCGGCAACTGGGGAATTGCCCAAGAGGTGTCTTTGCAGGCGAAGTTAAATACTTCAGATTCGCCTTTCAACCAGGCTACTTAAGCCTTGGATCTGTTTTTGTTAAAGTCTTCTTATTTTAATTGAGAAAGTCCTTGCTGAAATGCAGTACCCTGCTCCTTCAGTTACCATTAACACATGTCTGGTGAGATCGCCAGCAAGCCTTCAAGATACAGCAAGGCTGAACTCAGTAGTTCTCAAGGAGTGATAAAAACCCTTAATTGTAGCATGGGAGAAAGATGATACTCTCAGCAAATTGAGGATCCAAAACAACCCTGAGAAATTCAAGTTTGGGGCCAACAGCAACCTCATGAAGCCCAGGAAGGGAAGTGCAAAGCTCTGCCCTGGGGAGGAATAACGGGAACAGACTGGCCGAGTAGTTGCCCGGCTGAAAAGGACCTGGGAGTTACGGGCATGCCAAGCTGTGTATGAGTTAGCAGTGCGCTCGCATCGCAATCACCACAAACTGCATAGCGAGCAATGTCAGGGGCAGCGTGGCCAGGAGGCCAAGGGGAGGTGATAATTCAGAATTGCTAAGACTGCACCTGGAACAGAGCTGGAATAGAGGACCTCACAAATATAAGGAGTCCCAGGCCAGAGTTAGGGCTTCCTCGAAAATCTGTTCGTTTTGATTACTGGGGGAGAGAAAAAAAAAAGAAGGAAAAAAACCCCAAAACCCAGAAGTGACAATTTCCTCCCAGTTTCCATGTCTTTGTAAAGGGCCCTACATCATCACATTTAGGGCATGTATCTTTTAAAGAAAAGTTTCTTGTAGGAAGAAGACTTGAAAAAGGGAACCAAGCTCTGTGCTGTTCAGGGCGCAAGGCAGTGCTGCTGGCAGCCTCCCTGCCAGCGGGGGACATAAGGAAGAGACAGAAGGAAAAAAAAAATTAAACAGATTGCTGACCTTCCTGCCCTCCTGCAACCCTAGAGCATCACAGCAAGATTCATTTGAGATGGCAGTGGACTAATAGGTGGTTTTGACAGGGTAAGGCAGAGAAGATCAGATAGGAGAAAATACAGCTGCACTGAACTGGCCATGAAATCCTTGATCTCGGTTGGAGAAATGCATTGCTTTTAGCTGCTGGGTGCCAGTCACCAGTGCAAGCCCAGTAGGTAAACCGGCACGGGCAGTGTTTGCAGCAGGAAGCTTAACCAGAAAGGAATTTTATCCATCCAGAGCAGGTCCCTGCCTGGGGCAGCCGGGAGACCTCTCTAGCCATCAAACACTGACACCCTGTACGGTCTAACCTGCTTACGTACCTACTGCTTCTCTGCTCCTACAGGGGCTGTGCTGGCTGGGGGCTGGTTTTCACTGCTGGAAAGAGGGACCTCCATCTACATTGACCAAAAATCAGTGTTCAGCAACAATTAGCAAAGGCCACGGCTGCCCAAGCAGCACCAACAAGCGTTTGGCCTGGCCAGGCTGATAATATTGCCTACAATAGTAGGCAAGACCCCCTGCTTAGTCCAAGGGGAATAGCCCTCGACTCAACAATTTGGGCACTTCCACACAGCCTGTAAATCTCACTTGTTTGACTGCTGCTCGTGGATTTTTATCCTCCCCTCTCTTCTTGCTTCCCATCCCTCTGTGAGCCTGCTGTTCCTCCAGCAGAGGACAAGGTTTTTTCCTGGAGAACATCAGCACTTCTCTACCTCTCAGGCAACGGAGGTGATGGACAGCAGGATAGCCAAGCCTAATCCTCACATGCTCTGTGTTTTTTTTCATCTCGTTCCGTTCCTTTTACAGCCTAAGTCAGAGACACTCAGGCCAGATCTCAGCCTCCATCTGCAGCCTGGGATTATGATCTGAAGCATAATATTTCTTTATGAGCAAATTATCACCGAGACGTCAATGTGCTGTTGGCCTTTTAAAAAACTAAGTGTTTAGTATTTTTATTTCTTTCTGCTTTGCAGTTTATGGCTCCCATAAATCAGGTGACAGACTGTGGCACAGACGGCTGATCTGATCTGTGGGAATAAAGAAAGAGGCAGGAGAAGGGAGCACCAACTGAGTCCTTAACCAGAGGACCTCTGCTCCCTGTTGTAAGCATCCTTGCAGGGGAGGCAGGATACTGCCCACCTGAGGCAACGCTAACACTGTGCCAATGCTTTCTTCTCTGACACCGAGTTAAAAAAACTTATTTCTTCTATGCCCCACCATCTACTTGTAAAACATGAAAAACCACTTCTCTCTCTCGCAGGAGAGAGAGCAGTGATAAATCCATTACCGTTCACAAACCGTTCCATCAGTACAGAAATCAGAGCTATGGTGGGGCCGGACACAAGCAAAGTCCTGACCCACTGCACTGGTAAACCAACCCATGCATTTGAAACAATCAAATCTGACCCAACGTATTGCCGATCGAGAAGTCTCACCTTGTAGCAAATGAAGGATGCTGCCATGGTTAAAAGACTATTTCAGAGTCAGAAACTTGGTGCTGAACTCCCAAGTCTCGCAGGTGGAAGACCAAATTTTCAAGGACATTTAATCACTCAGAGATGCACCAAAGGCCATGATATGAAGCATCCCAGCAAGCGACTCATCAGGGAAACCTCCTCCCTACATCTCTGTGCTTCCAAATACTATTAAAAGTATCTGTCTTGTAGTCAGCCTACTCCCTGTCAGGGAAATGGGATCCACAGCCCTTCCTTTCCCCTGCCCCTGTCTTGTGCACTTGGGCTCTAAATACTTCAGGGCAGATACTTTCCTACATGCATACGTGTGCATGCTTAACACCTTGCTGAGCCAGCCACCATCTTCATAAAGACCTTAAGGCTCAAAAGACAAATAATACACAATTTTGCAAGGACTTTGTTGGATTGGGGCTTGCAGGGTTATTCACTGATCGTGGTTTTATTGCTAGCTGTATTGCTTTGTTCATTGATAAGAACTGGTCTTTGTCCTTACGTGTTCAATGCTGGTTTGCTAGGGGAGACATCGATACAAGCACTTTATCCTCCTCTGCTAGGAGGACAGGAGCACAGGCAGCTTACTGCTGTTTCAAGGGAAGGTCTGTGCAGAACAAGGCAAGAGGACTTCTGCAAGGACAAGCCCTGTCATTCCTTCCACTGGTTCACATAAGCCCAGAGGTGACCTAATTTCAGGTGGCAACCCTCCCTTGAATACTCCCACAGTCACAATCCTTCCTTTGGCATTTCCAAAGCAGCTGAAACCACCGCCAGGCCTTGGAAATCCCAGGGACGTTTTGCCTACTGAGGCAAAAAGCGATGCCAATCGTTGCCCTGCTTTGGAGCGGCTGCCTGCAGCCTAGCCTCCACCACTGGTCCTGCACTCGAGCAGGAAGATTTTACCTGCTACGAAAGGCTGTGGAAGAGGCAGGAGCTGCTGCCATCCTCAGCAGGCACCCACCTTCTCGGTGGGTGCCGGCAGCTCCGGGCTGTGCACCCAGACTGCAGTGAAAGCTGTGCTACTGACCGGGTAGCCAAGTGCCAACAAGCACAAAGGCGTGGGGCTATTTCATTTTATACACATTTTGCCAACATTTAAATGCACGTGAGATTCCCAGCCCATCCCGTAACCTGCATGCAGGACTGTATGAAAGGTAAAGAGAGGAAGTAAATCAAGCATGGACAAATTCACCTAATAATGGAGCTGGGAAGAGTCTGGTGGTGGCCCTGGCCAGAGTCTGAGGCACACGTCTCAGCCCCAGCCCCCCTCGGGCACCCGGCCCTGCTGTCCAATTTAGTCCTGCTCTGCGATGGGGGAAATGATCCGGCTTCCAACACCGAGGAAACGGAGGGGAACGAGGTCCAAAGCACAGCCCTTGCACGCAGCCTCAGAAAGCACCTGGGAATCTCTAACCCAGATGAAGAGCACACTGGATTTGGGGAGGATGGGGACAATGGCGATTTGGGTCCCTTCCAGGAGTTCACAGAGTCATCTGCAGAGTGCGTTGGGTTTCCAGCTGGGAAAGGGAAGGAGGGGAGGCAGGCTCAGCAGGGGGTGGATCCCAAAGAGCATGGCCTCTTCCTGGGGCTCTCGGACAGCACCCTCAGGAAGGACATGATCACCATTTCTCCTGTTTGGCGATGCTTGAAAGCAGGACGTGCAGATGCCCTTGGGAAGCCCAATGCAGAGGCCCCTCCACAAGCAGCAGTGGGGCCCTGGGCCAGGTCCCTGCCCTGAACACCCATCCTGGCAACAGCCAGGGAGAAACCCCCTGCCAGGTTGCCCCATGTAAAACAATATAAACGAACAGCTAACCACACCGAGGTAGCAGGAGTCTGACTGTTGACATTAAACTGCACAAGATGTTCCAATAAACCTGTGATTAGATGGCAAGCAGCAAGCAGGAGGACATCTATCCATCCATCCACCCACCCACAGTCTGGGTGCCCGCAGTCATCAGCACAGGACTCAGCATGACAACTGGAGCCGGGCTGTGACATTAAGGACTCCCAGTCGGAGAGCGCAGGCGAGACGGAGCCAGGCCAGCAGCTCAGCCCCACGGCTGGGGCTATCACTGAAGTAACAGGATTAGCAGAGAGAAGAGGAAGTTTCCAGGCTGGCAAGGAATAGACAAAGTGCATAAGAAGTTCACGCCATACTTTTAAGTGAGTTTTGAGCATTATCTAATCTTTTCAACGATAATGAGAATCCAGTATCTGGGAAAAAAAAAAAAAAAAAAAAGACAGAAAAAAAGAGTAGGAAGAATCAGCTCTCTCCCCCAAGAAAACGTGTGCTGCACAGAGCAATTCCCAAACACAGACACCAGTCTTGTCCTCCCAAAACCCGGTTGTAAAGCTAACAACTGTTGCACTATTAAAGTGTCAGATAAGGCAGGAGAAAGCGCCAGCGAGACTCCTGGAGCTTCCATATGCTCTGGGATGACTTGGACACATTGGGTTTTACACTGAAGGGATCAAGATCTAGGAGCGTTAAGGGCAGAGGTAAACGTCATCAGGAGTTGCTCTGCCCTCCTCCAGGAACTACAGCTGATC
The DNA here is from genome assembly GCF_000690535.1 of Cariama cristata. Classification (NCBI taxonomy): domain Eukaryota; kingdom Metazoa; phylum Chordata; class Aves; order Cariamiformes; family Cariamidae; genus Cariama; species Cariama cristata. The sequence goes on from NW_009628723.1 coordinate 17,802, forward strand.
TGTTTGGACAGAAGGACAGGCAGGAGGCAATGGCACCTGTTTCACAAAACCACCTACTCCCTCCTGCAAAAGACTTTGGGGAAATGCAAAATTCAGTGCATGCCTCCAAAAGTCATGCAGCTGCTTTCAGTGCTGAAAATGAGCATCTTGTTTCCAATGCAATGTTCTCCTGGTTTTGCTCTCCAGCCATCAAGTTGTGCTGTGGCTGCTCCTCGCAGGCAGGAGAGCTGCCTGCGGCCCGACGTCTTGCCCCGAGGTGGGTGCCGGCAGCCTGGAGCCCCTCACCACCCAAGACCACCTCTCCTTGCCACTGAGTCGAGGGGCACATTGGGACAGAAAAAAGAAGTGAACTAAAGCCAATTAAAAAAAAAGGGAAAATGTGGGGAGGCAGGATGTCATTACCAGAGCTGGAATTTGGCCTGGGTGCCATGGAGATGAAACACGGCAGATGGTTAAGGTGTACACGGGAAGCACGCGCGCTGCACCTGACCATAGATTTAAGACCAATTAATACAACAAAAGAGAAAACTTGACAAGGAAGCCAGAGACCTACAAAATGAATAAGTGAACCATGAAAAGGAGAGGGTCTCCCATCCAAAAAAAAAAAAAAAGCGGCAGCGTACAATACCTACAGAGCTATGAATAAGCTGAAGTTGGAACAGATGGAGACAGAAACAAACTGCTGTGTGTATTAGTTGGCTACCAAGTAAAAGAGCCGGCGTGAGGAAAGAGCTTCCCCACAATTCAGGGTGAGAACAATAGGCTCCGGTTCTGCAGCACCCCCTTCCCGAGGTGCTCAATGTCCTTCGTACGGCTTAATTTAAGGCTCACAAGCTGCAGCACTCTCAGATACAAAATCCTAACAAACAACCAGGAAAGCATATTCTTTTAAATAATAAACCATGTGTTTCTAATTAAAGGAGCTCGGGCACTATGCCGCAGAGACAGGAGCCTTCGCTGGCAGCCTGTCATGCGGGGACAGACCCCGACTATGTGGCCCTGCCTCAGACCCGATCTGAAATGGGATCAGGGGACGACAAACAAGGACTTTCCAATGGACAGTGACTGCCCCGAGGTGGCTGTGGTCGCAGCCCGCTGGGTAAACACTTGGTAAATGCCAGCGCTACCTTGGAGGCACATGGGTGACCTTTATCTTGGCAGGTGAGAGCAGCTTCGCACACAAACGTTTCCATTGAATTTTATCTGATCGCCTGTGAACTGAAGCCCTGGCCAGGTCAGAGATGAGAAAACAAGCAAGGAGACGAGCCAACACAGGAGCGGGGAGAGGTTAGTGCGGTGCAATTAAGCACAGCGAGGGCATTTAAGATCCCAGCCGCGAAGAAGAGGCAGCAAGCGTCCGGAGGAGCACCGGGCG
>NW_009628724.1:0-266 GCF_000690535.1 Cariama cristata
TGGCTTTTCCTGGGGGCAGGGGAATCAGCCAGCGAGTCTGTCCCCCACCATTGCATGCACAGCAGTGCTCAGCAGCATGAGAGCAAAGGGCTCTTCCAACCCCAGGGTCTGTGCGTCCCTCACTCTGTCCCTGTGTGTAGGGACATCTTGCAGGTCTGCTCAGGAGACCCATGTGTGCTCCAGAGGGCAGAGCCCCCGGATCGGGGCCAGGCATGCTCGCCTGAGTGGCGTGGCGTGGCGTGGCATGCTTCAAGTGGTGTTCCCAC
>NW_009628725.1:0-3631 GCF_000690535.1 Cariama cristata
CCCCCATTCCCTGTCCCCCTGTGCCACTGTGGGCCGGGGAGTTAGAGAAACTCAGAAGTAAAGTTAAGCCCGGGAAGAAGGGAGAGGTGTGGGGAAGGTGTTTTTTAAGGTTTGGTTTTATTTCTCATTACACTACTCTGATTTGATTGGTAAAAAATTAAACAATTTCCCCAAGTCGGGTCTGTTTTGCCCATAATGGTAACTGGTGAGTGATCTCTCCCTGTCCTTATCTCGACCTGGTAGCCTTTCGTTACGTTTTCTCTTCCTGTCCAGTTGAGGAGGGGAGTGACAGAGCGGCTTTGGTGGGCACCTGGCATCCAGCCAGGGTCAACCCCCCACACTGAGCCAGACCTGCTCCTTCTCCAGCACCAGGAACTTCTTTCCAGTCCCTGTCTCTCCTCGCTGGCAGCGTTTGAGGTAGTGCTGCTTGGATGCTCACTAAGAGCAGAGGAAAATGTTGCCGTTTGCCACCCAGCTTCCCAGATTCAGCCAGTCCAAAAAGGCAGCGCAGAACAACTCCAGCCTCCATCAAGAGCAAGCAGACAATTTTCTCCAAGGCTCAAGCCTGGTACATGCTTTTCCAGAGATGGCAGATCCCACTTGAAAAAAAAACCACAAAACTAACCTCACCATAATTTTAATGTACTACAATGTTTATTCTTCATAACTTTTTTATTCTTCATAAGTTCTAGTTTTAGATATGATTAAAGTTTTGGCTAGTCCTGAAGCAATGTACCACAAAGCATCAAGGCAGAAAATTTCAGATCAATTTTTCTTTTTTTGGTGTGGGCAAAACTATATGTAACATCTCGAAGATGAAACTCAAGCAAACAACAATGACCGTAATGCCTGACCTGCTTAATGTGGTACAAAGGATACAAGAGACAGGACAATCTGGTAAAAGAGAGTCATCAATAACTTCTAGAGTGAATGGTGATACTTATAGTGTTGAGGGAAACAGTATACATGGGGCATCTTAAGCAGCCAAGCGCTGCTATGGGCACTGCAGTTGATTAGCATTTCCACTGGTATCGCTTCCCTTACAGTTCCAGAAGCCTCCTGTCACATGGGAGGCCACTACAAGATGAAGTAGTCCAGACTATTTCTGTACAAGATAAAGTAATACAATCTCATTAGATCCTAATATAGCCAAAAGAGTTTTAAGAATTTCATTTTTGCATGTGTTTCCAAAAAAAGTCATGTATAGAACATCACATTAAGATGACAGCAAGGCAAAAGGAAGCTTATGAAGGGTGCTTGTAGCTACCCAAATAAGGCTCAAATGAGGTGACGGCAATGCTTACAATTGATGATTTAACATTAGCATTGGTGACTGGGACTTTCCTAGGAGGTATTGAAAATAGTCAGGTCTTAGAGTACCTTCACACAGTCTCTCCTTTTTTCCTAGTGGGTACACTTTGGCATCCTTAGAAAGTGCGCTCTCATCTTCAGAGGGAGAAGGCCTGAGCTGGAGTAATGTGCCCAGTTACAGCCACTGCAGTTACATATTTTTATGGATTGGTTGGAAAAGTCCAGAGAAAGGGAATGAGGATGATCAAACAGTTAGAAAATATGACCTATAAGGAAAGATCAAAGGCATGAGACTGTTTAGAATGCAAAGAAAGAGTCATGACCACCTTCGAAATGTAAAGGGTAAGTTTAACCAAGACAGGCAGCAATCTTGGATGTTTACAAGATTAAAATGCAGAGAAGGGATTGAAACACATGGAAATGACAAGGTGACTTGTCCAAAGCTGCTCAGAAAAGCCAAGAACAAAATTCCAGCCTTTTCATCATCGGTTCCACGCTGTCACCTGCAGCCATTATTTCCTCTATATTGTTTAGGTGACAGGCTCTTTCTGAATGGAAGATAAGGAATGACTGTCATTTTATACACAAAGCAAAGTTTCTCCTGTGGAAGTCTTGTATTTATACTTATCAACTTTCTTTCCAACTATTCTTATTCTCATTTAGATTATGTGCATCCAGCTATCTATATAATCTCATTTTTTCTCCCAGTAAAACAACAGTATGAAGAACAGCCAGAAAGCCTACTTGTGAAGGGTGAGGTAGGCAAGGGATAAATAGAACAATTCAGCAGTCAGGTTTCCTGTAATCTGGTGACAATCATACTTCCATCTTTCGTTTCCTAGGACAACATAAACAATGCTCATAAATCACAGTGATGTATCTAATGCAAGTGGTATTTCGTTCACTATTTTTGCTGTCATGTCTGAGTTGATAGTATTGCAGTTTGAAAGTATAAAATAAGTTTAGGGGGATCTTCACAATATTGATGGCTGCTCCATATATTTTTGAAAGGAAGCTGCCCATAGCCTTGAGGAAGAAAATCTGCTCCCCAAGTACAAATTTGTACCTGCAAGTTTGAGGTTGGGTAGGGAGGCTGCCTGCAAGCCTGTTTAATTTGCTACTGGCTTGGAATTTGCTACAGCTTAAGTGAGCCCCAGTAACACTATGTTTGAAGAACCATCTCAAATCCTAGAGCCATGGGAAGAGAGACACCTTGTCAAAGCACAGTCCCACTCTCAGGCACATCACAGATGCAGCACTTCATGTCTTCTCTCACTACTCCAGAAGTACTCACTGCGCTGTTTGCAGAAATGGCCCTTTGAACAGCTCAGCCGGCAGAGTGATACGATGAGCAAAACACTGCTGTTCAGCTACATCTGGCTTCTACAATGGGTAGTGATTTTTTAAATGAAATCAGCATGCTGAGGATGTGCCAGCTGGACACAGTGAAACAGGGATAGCATTCTGTTCAGCAAAGAAAGAAAAAGAAAGATAGATTCAATGAAGTACATTTGACTCTCAGTTTGAAAATCCAAAGAGGAAAATACCTGTTTACAAGAACATCTCAGAAAGAGAATCTCCAAATACCTGAAAGTCCAAATTTTCTGGTTGCCCATACAGCCAACTACCAATCTCAACACTTGGCAGATAATTCGACTGTAGGTAATGCATTCTAAATTAAGTCAGCTATCCAGTGAGCAAGTTGCTTTTAGTTAGGTGCCAAACAACATCAAATCCATAGGGAGTTAGGATGCTCAAGCACTTTGAGAACATACTCAGAAAGGAGAACAGTGTAATAAACTAGGCAGGACTCCCCATTATCCTATTTTTTCATTGTAGGAACCAAACTCTTGTATGATATATGAAGCAAAAGACCCTGATTTACTAATAGTGTTATTCAGAACATAATTTCTCCAAGTCATCTCTTGTTAGGCACGATGTGCAAGAGACCAAAATGTAAATCAGTGCAGTAAGTCATGGATCATCATAACCACAGTTTTTGTTGGCTTTCTGGAAATTTTCTTAGACTGCACATGATTAGTGTAAGTTAATGATCAAGCAGTCACTTATTTAGTAAAAACACCACCACTGTAGAGGTTCCATCTTTTAACAGATGGAACTGCCAATCAGCAGTGTCTTATTTTTTTTTTTTTTTGATAGAGAATAACCTCCTCTTTGGCACTGGGAGCAGTCTGTAAGTGAAAATCATCATTTCATGTCTTAAAATTTTTGACAATAACTATATTCCCTTGCTCTGCATGCAAAACCATTACCATTTTGACTTTTGATGTCTGTAAACAAACATATGGAATTGTAGGGA
>NW_009628725.1:3641-19862 GCF_000690535.1 Cariama cristata
ATTTAGAAAGGTCTCTGGTTTTGTAGGTAGCTGAATTCTTAATGCTTTCATAGTGTTCACAAAATAGAGAGTTCATCCTTGTTCCAGTAGAAAGATTTTTGACAAAAGCCTTGAATTCTCAAACTTTGTGCATGGCGGTGAGAGCTCACTCCTTATGTAGGATGCTTATGGGATCAAACTCGGACACGTGTCAGAGACTACTTCAGATGCAGAGACTTTAACAGAAGACGTCTTTAAGATCAAACCTAATAATCAGAGAAGACTTGCATACAGCAGCAGTTGACTGTGAGATGTGCATGAAACTCAAGTCAGGAAACAAAAATGGAACACAAGAATATCTGAGAGTTTTCTCAAAGATACTGTACCCTCTGGCAAGTCTGCCAGACATCTGACCCCAGTGTGTGCACAGAATGCCACATCCTACAGAGATTACTACACTGTCAAAGGTATAACAAAAGAACAAATAGAAAAAAAGAGAGCGGAGCAACTTGCATTAGTTTTTCCTATTAAGAGTCGCATATTAGACAATGTAAAGACCTCAAAGTTCAAGTTCTGTAGAAACAAAACAAAATAACTCCCTCCACCTCATAACATCACATTTTGTTGCTTTCCAAAAATCTTGGTATAAACACTTTTCTCAGCAAGTAAGCAACAAGCCAACCAAGCACTGGAAGAGTTTCGAACCATGACAGTGTACTGATGTCAGCCAGAAAACAGAATTCATCATGAATTAATAAAAAAAGGGGGGAGAGCAGATACTGTCAGTAGGTTTTAATCATTTACAATGAAGTACTAGAAAAAAAAAAAAACAGCAAAAGAATGGTAAATCCAAATTTTTTCATTTGATACTGCAAGTAATGTAGACATACTCTGTACTCTATGGGTCTGATGTTCAGGAAGTGTTAGCACCCAAAATTTAAGTGTACCAGGAATTCTCTGGGATACTTAGCACTTCTAAAACCAGGCTGTTTCTCTCCTTTCACTGTCCAAACATATTGGCATCCTGTAATATCCTGAAAATGAATAGCGGAGATTGACATATCCCATGCTCTGGCTGCTTTAATTTTTTTTCTTCTGTGTTGTTAAAGCCACTGTTGAGTGATAGAAAGCTAAATTTGGTTCCAGATTAAATTTAATCAATCTTAATGTTAATCTCAAATTTAACACAATCACTTTCCAGGGAAAAAAATAAAATATCTCTAGTACTGGGTCCCAATTAAAATAACCTCTCTGGCTTGAACACCAACATTAGAGATGAGAGACCAAACTAATATGCTTTGCTTGGCTGGTTATCTAAGTCTTTCCACTGGCACTTTCTCAAACTGTGAGAGAAAGGCAGGGGCAGCAACAACATTCTGAAGTTTGCTGTCAAGATGGGAGACAGAAGAAAGCAGCACACGGTGCGATGAAAAAGGTTGAATGTGGTTGGGAATCACTGGTGTATAACTGGTCCTGACTGAAATGTTTCATAAACATACTTAACTCAAGAAATATTTTGTAATTTCCTCAAATACGCCCCCCACTCTGCACACACACGTCTCTCATTACGGACTCCATGTGCAGTGCAAGCGTCTCCCTTTCACTTGCGCAGCGAGGGGGTTTTGACGGGTGAAATCTTTGGACAGTATTGCGAAGTTACATGCATGTGCGACCCTCCTGCCAGAATCCAACTGGCAGCAACGACGACACGGTTTACAATTAAGGGAGTTTTAAAAAGAATACTGATTTGACCCTCCTCTGGGGAAGGGGGAAAAGGCCTGAATTATAACTGTAATGACAATTTACTTTTTTTTTCTGCTGAAGAGAAATGCTAAAACCACCTAGTTGCCATCCTGGATGAGTAGCAAGGTCCAGTGTCAGCTCAGAGGATCAGTAGCCATGATATTTTCCTGTAGTGGGTCCTGCTACCTGCCATGAACTGTTCCTCCTTCTGCCAGCCATGCATCAATCCACCTCTCTTTCTAACAACAGTGGTAACTTCCCTACTGCTCTGCTCACTGTTTGTTATTTCAGCTCTTCAGAAAGTGCGGATAACACAGACAGCTAAATACATTCCATCAGGAATCTCCCTTAAAGGTGATTCTTTACCAGCTGCTTTGGTTTCTCGGTTCCCAGAAAACTCGTAAGAAGCCTTTTCTGTGCCACAGATGTCTGAACACCTGCAGAAAAACATCTCTTGTTCCTTTCTCTTCTCTTCTTTGTCCACTTTAACCTTTGCACTCCAACACTGGAAGCAACTCATACACACCAGGGGATGCGCTCAACTCGCGCACAGTTAGGGTTAATTGGCCTGGACTTCTGCGTACTGCTACAGCTTTTGTCTGCTCCCTTTTTGGCAGAAGCTCCTCTCAAACTTACTAATGCATGAAAACCCAATATATTTTAGGCTTGCCCATTGGTCCTCTTTGTCTCTCCCTCACACTCTGACATGGAGACAGAATGCTCCTCCTTTTTTAGGTCTCTCTGCCCTCTGGTATTTGGGCAAAGTGGGGAAGTGCAATGCGAGGGGTTAGTTTTCACTTTAGGCCTCAGCCAACAGGCTTATATATATTTTTTTATAACTTTCAGGTTTCCCCAGTGAGAATAAGCTGATGTAAATGACGTTTTCTGCAGCCATTCAGGTCCTCTACATCTTTGACCATAGCTACAAGAAAAAATAGGAGAGAAAATGGGAAGATTGAGATGCATAATGTGCATAACTTCAGGCAGCAGGATGATGGGCAGTAGAAACAGTGAGAGGAGAATGTGAACATTGTCTGGTGCTAGGAAAAGTAAGTAATGACTAGTCAAGCAAAGTGCTGAGAAAGCCCAATCACAACACAGTAGCAGGAAGGATATAAGAAATTTGGATAATGAGGTGGAAGAAGACAAAGCTCTGTTGAGGACTGGGAAGAGCTGAGCACTTGACTGTTTCTCCCAGAACAGCAATGCATTCACTTTGCATGTGATTCTTGCACGACTGCCCTCAGCATGGGCATCAAAGACCTGTTTGGGGGAATTAGCCCAAAACAGCCCTGTGTCAGGAGCTAAGAGCCAGTGTCCCAACCCCAGCCCTCCCCAGGGCCTGAGCTCCTGCTCTTCCTGCTCCACTTCTCCTGCCTAGACCTCTTCGCCATTCGTTCCTCCAGTGCCTCTCCCTCCCGCTTGTAATGAAATCTCAACTTCTTTTACAAAGGTTAATAAAGGAGGTAATGCTGAACGGATCCATGGCTTCTCATTTGGAAGGAAAAGCACTGCAAGCACAAAAATATCAGGGAAGAGGCAGGGGTGGGGGGCAGATGATGCCAGGTCTGTTGGTCTCAGCTCCATTTACAAAGTCCCTGATGTCCCGAGGAGACAGCAGTTGTCAACTGAAGCAATAGGGTGAGGTTACACAGGTGAGCATAGACACAAAAGCTCTCACTCTTTGTGTGTTAAAAAAGGAAAAGGAGAGAAACTACTAAACTCTGTATTTTCTCTGGCACTTTATGAAGCCCAGGGCTGGCAAAGACAAATGTTAGGTGCTTTTGGCTTATAAGCAGGAAAATCCAGAACACCATCCGAATGAGTAATGTACCCAGATTATCTACCACTAAGAGGGAGATGGGGAGGGATGAGGAGGAAGGGAAAAGGAGGGAGATAAGGGGGAGAGAGGGAGAGTACATAACAATGGCAAGCTCTCTCCTCCTGGGTAAATTTATGCAAAATCAGAGCACTTTCTGCATCTCCAAAGCTTCTGAGGTGGTCAGCCAGACCATTTTTCTTCTTAAGAGGCCTATCCACAGTGTATGTTAGAGGTTATGTTTTACAGCATTATTGCTGAAGATAGCACCTAATTTTTCTAGCTTTTTTTTTTTAACTTACCCACATGGGAGAGTCACGTGCCCTGTCCACAGATCTCAACCTGAAACCTCCTAAGTGAATCCACGATTTTAAGTGAACTGGCACACCGCCCTGTGCCTCACCTTAGGCCAATCTGCAGGGGCAATCAACAAGTCTGTGTTACAGAAAGGTTCAGAAATCAGGACTGTTTCTCCTCCCCCAACATTTTCTGCAGTGCTTTATTTAAAAACTTTCTAAATAAGTGGAGGTTTAGTATCTCTTTGGAGAAGCTATTCCCAGCTTGGTATGGCATGTCTAACTCACTACAGTATCTGAAGCCAAACAAGAAACCTGAACCCACATCACTCACAAGCTGAGAATGAGAAAAAAACGTTTAGAAGTTGATTCATATCTGGATGATTTCTTCCAGGTCTGATTAAACAAATATAAACCAAACTGAGTCTGCTTTCAGGTCCAGCTGACACCCAAGTGAAGATGTTGGCAGAAGAGCCTGTCATGAGATCCTGGTAACCCCAGCTCCAACTCCCAGCACTGCCTGGGCTAGTTTTCTGGGATTCAATTTGTTCCTAAAAAAGTTATCTTGTTCTTGCATCGAGACTCCCACTTTAGAGGCCAGTGTGATTCCTCCCCCGCTAGTCTTTCCCAGGACTAGGAGGAGAGGAAGCAATGACATGACGACGTAGGAAATTAATGTGGCCACAATCTCAACTCCACGCAGCTCAGAAAGGGGACAGGTAAGCGCTGCTGGCTGCCTCGGCCTTTCTCAGGAGTCAGAAGAAGGAGGAGGAGGGCAGGTCTGAGGAGGAAGGCTCCAGTGTCAGCAGCAGGGAGTGGGAGCAGGGACATAAGGGTCTCAGGAATGGTATATGCTTGCTCAGCACATGGCAGCGGCCATACTGCTCAGACCCTAGAATGACAATTCTCCCCTTGTGCCACTGCAAAACAAAATTACTGTCTGCTTCCTCTTCTGCCTGACTGATTTATACACACGTAACCTTAGAGCTGTCGGACTCCATTGCAAATAATGAGATCCTGACAGAAGAGGAAGTTTCCCCGTGCCCCTTTCTGAGGGCACAGCTGCCAATCAATGGAACTCCAAACCTCCCAGCCTCATCATTAGTAATACTGGAGGCGCTACCAAAACCTTAGTCAATGTGTCTCAGATAAATTTCAATCATCTCTGCTGCTGACTCTGTGCTTATTTCTCCACTTTTACCATGGTCCCTCACCCACCCACTTCTACACACACAACCCTGACATATGGCCTGAACGATACCTTCCCTTCAACGCAGGAATTAAATCATCTCTCCTGCCCAGCAGCCTGCCATGGATCAGCCACCAGAATGAATTACCTGCTGGGAACTAAGGAGATCCCACCTGAGCATGCCAGCCTACGCCATAGGGTTGGCAGGGCCCAGCAGACTCAACAGCCACCTCCCTGTGGTAAGCACAAAAAAAAGACAGAAATTAAATGATGACTTTATCCACTGCCCCAACAGATTCAGCTTGCTCGAGCGAGATACCTAGCTTTGTTCCCCCCCCACCCCCCGCCTTTATGTTTGTTTTTTTAAGTTCAAAAGACTTCTTTTGGAAGATTGGCTACCAAAACAGGGCCCAGCAGACTCAACAGCCACCTCCCTGTGGTAAGCGCAAAAAAAAGACAGAAATTAAATGATGACTTTATCCACTGCCCCAACAGATTCAGCTTGCTCGAGCGAGATACCTAGCTTTGTTCCCCCCCCACCCCCCGCCTTTATGTTTGTTTTTTTAAGTTCAAAAGACTTCTTTTGGAAGATTGGCTACCAAAATAAAGTAGTAGCCAGGCTGCTTCTTTTACAAATGGAGAACACAGCAGATTAGCCTTGAAAAATGAAGAGGATAAAGAGGAAGCAAACAGTTATTTAGGTTTATAAACATCAGTGATTCCCGATGGTACTGCATGAACATGTGTGTCTCGGATGCTTTTGAAGATTCTCAGCCTATGCTATTTCAGTCACTTCTTGGGTACGCCCATACCTTTTCCTCTGTTTTCTCTCCTTTTATGCATCTCTGAACTGGAAAAAGAGGCAGAAAGGAGCAGTTGCAAGTACCAAATTGCAGATCTGGGTCCTAAGGGGAACAGCAGTACAGGGACAAAAGAATGTTTTGGGCAGGGAAGACAGACAAAAATCTAAGCCTTTCATTGAATGAGATGACCCTGTTTGTCTTTGTACATACACATTGTAGAAGCACAAATGAGGATTGCCTTCAACTGTTTCTGGGGCTGCATTTGTTGGTGTGGGACACCGAACACGTGTTCTTTAACTCTTCTGAGCAATGAAACAAAAAGAGGACAGGGTGCCAAATTCAGTGAAATGGTTTAGAAGTAAATTAAGGTTAAAACACCTTAGTGCTGCTGCTTGCCTTATATGAAAAATCCTTAGGCATTTAAATAGTCATATATACCACAAGCATAGGTCCAGTTGCCTGTTCCAGCATTGTCTGCAGTGATCACGGAGGACGCTCACAGAGGGAACACTGACATTTGCCTTCTCACCACAGCCATCACGGTAGCAACAGTGCAACAGATGCTGGACACAACTGACAAACAAACATGACATCCCAAGGAAACACTTTCTTGGTTATCAACTGAGTCAGCAGAAATTCATAAAGTGCTCCAGCCTTGTTTTTTTTTTTTTCCTTATGTAGGAAACAAGAACAGTCATAGGAAGGTTGGAACTCCTCAGAAAGAGTTCAACTAGGCTGGGTTATTAGACAGAAGCATCCTGCGGGAAGCCTCAGAGTGGAGCTCGGACTGTCTCTGCTGGTGGCTCCTATTGGAACAAACAATGTATTTGATGGTAGAAACCTATTCTAGGAGCTGGTGGCTCCTAGTAGTGGCATAACCTCCTGAAGGCAGACATCTGGTTCTTCCCAATTTCCTCTTGGAGGTCACAACCTCCAGGTAGAGTAACTTCTATGGATGAGATTGCCTTCATCTTTCATTTGATGGGGGTGGTCCTTAAGAGTAGGGCCCAGCATGAGACTTAGCAGTTTCTATAAAAAAAAACAGGTCTCCACAGAAATACTCTAAAATTTCAGAGATTTAAATGGAAGAAGGAGTCTATCCTACATTCAGCAAACAAAAATGAAGCAATTTCATCGAACCTACTCAGCCTCTGTGTTTGAGGGAGACAACCAGAGCAATCACAAGCATAGGCATGAGCTTGAACAGTATGCAAGGACCCAAGGAGCAAAGCATCCCTCTAGAAAGCCACTCTTGGGCACAGAGAATAGTTGCTTAAGGGTGGAGCAGTCTGATTCCCTATCCGAGGTGATCTGTTATAGGTATTTGGGAGATGCATGGAGTCTTATGGCAACCAATATATTGACCAGAAAAATGAGGGTTGCCAGCTTTACCAATGGCTCTAAGGCTCTGCAAACTTGGTTTACTTGCAAACTGTGCTTTATGTCACCGGGCTTCCTATAAGACTTGTGGATGTGATACAGCCCAGAGTCTACTTTGGGGCTTTGAGATTTGCTACACCCAGGCTCAGATTCAATCATTTGTTTATAAATTCTGTAATGTTTGTGGCTAGTCTCATATCAGCAGCCACTTAATTAACCATGTTCAGTCTTTTATAGAGCTTAGAGGCTGGGATCCAGGCTCCTAAGACCACTTTTGAGAAGGCTGGAATAGTCTTGTGCATGCGAAGATAAGGAGATAGCAGTCCAACCAAGTGACTCAAGTATTATGTAAACAGCTGACTGTTTGGACTCATTTTCAAGAGTCTCTGTCCCTTCTATTAGTGATATTCAAATTAAGTCAAAACACTTACAATGCTCTTGCATTTCTCTCAGACTAAATAGATTTAAGTCACTGCTCTACTGGGAATGAAGCTAAACATTAAACAAGTTAATCATCGTCTAAATGGGTTGTAAAGCAGCTTTTCTCCATAAAAATGTAAGCTACTTAAGAAATAAAGTGTTCAGGTTAATATGATGTCTGCATGTCCACATACTTCTCCTGCCACAATCTATATATTTGTTTGTGGTTTTGTAAGAGTCAACGATATATTAAATGTGTAACAAGAGTAAAACATCACCTCATGTCATTGCTTCTCCAGTGCAAATTCTTATGCCTCACAACAGGAAATTCTGCTTACAGTTTGAGGGTACCAGCTAGGTCTGCGGTTTTCAGTGAAGTGTTCTCTCTGAATCACAGTCACCTTCTCTGGCCTTAAAAATATGTTCAAGAGATTGAGTGTGCTCAATAGCATACAGCAAATAGAGGATTTCATGACAGGGGGTGGTAGTAGCCAGACAGATGTGATATAAAAAATAACTATTTTATGCTCTTGAGGAATAAACCAAGTATCTAAGACAGCTCAGGTCAGCTAGACTTTATCAGCTCCTCAGGATGGAAAAGATGTGTCCAGGAGGGACAAAGGGATGCTTTTGTGTTTGTGATCTCCACTTGTCCTGCATTAAGTCACCACAGTAACTCGGCTTCTTTTGCTCCAGAGATTACCTACAAAAACCAGAAGGAAACCCTGGCCTAAAGATGGTGCTGCCATCTGGGAGCATGCTGTGGGGCAGCAGTCTGCTGCTTTAATTACATCTATTTGTTTAAAAAAGACCATGCTGCTCATTAAACAGATAAATCCCTTCAGTTTATCCATCATGTAGGCTACTTACATGGCTAAGACTGGCCCAGACCTGGACTGTAAGTTAATGCTGCCCTAATTTTCCACTTTCTTAGGGCTGCCTTACCTCCCACCATCCTGAAAGAGCCTATATTTCTTACTGTCTTCAGTCTCTCAGCAGCCCAGCTCCCAACTGTAAACAGGCTGTAAGAGCCCAGCTGGCTCAGCAGAACTGGGATCCAGGAATTGCTATCTACTGTGCTAAAGCCAAAAATGGCTTTGGGGAACATAACAGAAGTGACCAGAGCTGCTCTCAGACTGTACCACTAGTCTGTTCGACTACTGAAACCCAGAGATGCCAGTGAGGAAATGCTTCTAAGAAAGGCTAAGGGGGAAGAAAAACAAAACAAAACAAAACAACTCATGTTTGCAGACACACACGACTTCAGGCTTTTTTTTTCAGGCCTGGAAGAAAATCTGCTGGTTTGATTTCTGCACGTCAAATACTGAAGTAACAACGGAGTACTCCACTGCAGCACAGTGCCCTTTTCATACACTTACTAGCAGAACCCTTCTGTGCAAGTTCTTTTTTCATGTAACATGTGCAAGAATTGTCATTCACATAGACTGAGGAAAAGTGCAATAACACATAAGGCACGGTCATATCCTGCGACAGAAAATTAAAGGCCATAAGCGCTAATAATTCAGTAGACACCTAAAGTTTTCTTTCGTGACTCAGTATTGCAGCTGATTCATCCTGCAAAGAATCCATTTTGCCCTTAAACCGTATGACCTACTTTGTAGCTTTTTTTCTTTTGGTACAGGTCTTACAGCCACATAAAACCTCACCAAGTCATTGCTGCACATTCTTAATAAAATAAAATAATAACAAAAAAACCCAAACCAAACAAAAACAACAATAACAAAACAAAACCAAAACAACAACAACAAAAAACCCCACACAACTTCTTTAAGGCTGTCTGTAATCGCCCCAGAGGCAGAACCTTTACTGTGCCTCTACTGCCCAGGCAGTGTTTGCATCTCCTCCCAGGATGTAGTTTGAGACACAGCAGCACCATCTACCGAGACTAACTTCTGTGAATCCTAGTGTGCCTTGCAAAGTATGCTAAATAAAAGGTATATTCCGCTGGTATCAGTACTGTATTATTAGTGACAACGTGCTGAGTAAAAAGGAAAAGGAAACTTATTTCATCTTGCCACGAAAACTGTTAAACTTTACCTATGATTGTTGCTTTTCTCAGAGCTGAGGAAAACACTGCTCCCGTCTCTGCGCTCAAGGTTAAGGACAAAATCTGTTACCCATCATATAAATGGTATTTTGTGGGTGAGACGCTTAATTTGTACTGCTGCACACACGTATTGAAACAAAGGGAGAGATCTACGTAGTTGTTCCTGGTAATATAAAGCAATCTCCTACTGAGATACACAAGCCTTTAAACAAGTTTTCCACACGAGTAAATAATTAAGAGACTATACTTTTTCTAGGAAGGTGGTGGTTTCAATCAGCTTCTTTGTAGAGTAGATTCAGGTGATGCACGGCAGTGAACTGCCTGAGAAGTAGCAATCAGATGGCATTAAGCCCTAGATACTGCATTAGCTTAGTGTTTCAAAGCATATTTTCATCACCATTTTATGGCTTACAATGCAATTTCTCCTCATCCTGTATCAAATAATCAGCTACAACTGTGGCAAGATGATCTTTTAGTATTCTTTTTTTTAAATCTCATATATATTATTTCTAGACACTCAGCTTAATATGTCTTGACACCATCTTTGAGTCAGTGCCTAAAAAATGCATACTCTGCCTGGCTGGCTGCCTGGATGATTTGCTTAAATCTGCTTTTAAGAAACACTGAAGACACTGAGGTTCTGTCTCACTTAAACAAATAAATACAGTCTGCTTTGTAGAAAGCAGATACTGTGTACTTCCTCTTCCTCTTTTTGTTCCTTTTTAATAGGATCTGGAGACTGATTAAAGAAGGGAAAAAAAAAAGCCCTATAAGAGGTTTTGAAGGAGATAAAGCTAGATTCATGTCTATAGCAGGTTCTATGGAACTTCACTGTCTCTGCTCCATTGCTTTTCTGTGGCTTGACACACCTTGGGCTACAGTGATAAACTGATGCATACTGATATATGGTGTTCAAGAGACATCCTCTTTAATCAAATAGCGGAAAATGCATGAGCAAAAAGGGAACCTGGTCCGAGAATGTAATCCCACTTGCTTTTGCATTTCCAGATGCATCATTTGCATTTGTCTGGACTTTGGGTACAGTCAGCTGCAAATCTGGATCTCACCTCACTATCTCACTTTCCTGCCTCCTACTCAGGTTTTTTAAGCTTTTGAATCTGAATTTCAAGGACTGATGTTAATTAACTAGCACAACATAGCTAGGATGACATTATAAAATCTCTGTAGTTTCATATATAGCATTTTAATACATATACAGTCATAATGATTTGATTAGCAAACGTTACAGGAATGATACAGCAATTGCATGCAAATTGCACCAGAAGACTGTTCAAATGTGATTTCTCTGTTAGGTTACTCAAACAAGGACAAACACCAAGTGCTGCCCCTGGGCAGGAAGCTCTGGTGCAAGGACACAGGTTGGTCCCTGCCTGGCTGGGAGCAGCTCTGTGGGAAGGGACCGGGGGGCCTTGGCCGGCACAGGGTGGGCTTGATCCAGGAGTGTGCCCTGGGTGCAGGAACGGCCAACAGCACCCTGGGCTGCGTTCACAGGGGCACAGCCAGGACATCAAGGGGGGTGGATTTTCTCCCTGTGCTCGGCACTTGTGAGATTTCATTTTCAATCAGCTCTGTCTGATTTTGGGCCTCTGGTACGGGATGGACATCAATAAACTGAAGCGAGTTCAGTGTTTGGGGGCTGGAACATTGTCCTGAGAGGAGGGCTGAGGGACTGGGGCTTTTTCAGCCTGGACAACAGAAGGCACTGGAGAGATTTAGTAGCAGTTTACCAATACGTACAAGGAGGTCATCGAGAAGATGGAGTCAGGCTCTTCACAGTGGTGCACAGTGGGAGGATGGGAAGCAATAAGCACAAACTGAAGCAAGAGAACTGTGAACTGCATGTGATGACAGCGAAGGAGTGGAACAGATTGCCCATAGAGGCTGTGAAATCGCCAACCGCACCACTTCAGAGCGAGAAGTTACTGTCCCTGTAGGCACCTTCCTTCTTTCCTTAACTCAAGTACTCCACAGATTGTCATTAGTGCCTTTTCACTCTTCAATTTTACTGTACAGTAAATACAAGCACTGACACCTTTTAGCTATCCCTACGCTCACCTGTGATAGTTTCAAGCTTCATGAACACACCAAGTTTAAGCTCTAACAATCTAATCACAAAAGGGAAACAAACTTACTCCATGCTTCATTCAACACTATCACACATACTAACAGACAGAAATAACAGCAGCACCACTTAACCATTTTACATATGTGGGATTTTCCTGCAAGTTTTCTTGTTGACAGAGATTAAAATATTATGAAAGACTTTCATTACTAAGATCAAGGTTTGGATTTACAATATGAAAACCCTCTTAAACACTGCATTTTCATCAATGTAAAATGAAACCATCATACTTAGCTGATGTTTGACAAAAAACCTCCCAAGACTGAGGTACAGCTGAGAAAAAAAAAAAAATAATCCTAACAGGCATCTAAATATGTTGTAGAGGGTTGCTCTTGGGAGCAGGGAATATCTACTTGTCTTCCATTTGAGCAGAGCCTAACAGAACAGACTCTTCATCTGTGACGAGGGCCCTCAAGCACTGCAGTAACATAAATCCAAGGGTAGGCATATTAGACTCATACTAGTGTGCGTTACAAAAAAAGGAACGTGTCCCTTGGCAATAAAACCTGTGTCAGATAACCATCAGGCCATGTATGTATATAATTATGCATACAAAACTGGATCCAAGTTGAATAGCTGCTTTAAAAATATCCTTCAATACCACATTTTTGAAGTTCTTCAGTTTCACATGAGCAAAGGCACATAAGAAAGAATAATCTTTGCAACTGCATGGTTATCCAAGTCATTCATATGTACAGCTGAGTTTTTTCCTAGCAGCATCTTGTCTGCACTGTGGGCTTATTAAAACACTTAAAGATAAACATCAGGAAGGTAAACATGAACACTGTATGCATGCATGAGTTTAAGGCCCTTTTAAAGTTTGGCTCTAAGATTACTGACAGCAGAAATTTTGAGAAATCCCTTCATGTATGCTGGTTAATGTTAAGCGATGTTTTCCATTCCTGAAGGATACTGCCAAATCTAAGGGAAGGGAGAAGCAGGGAAGATACAAAGCACTCATTGTTCCTGCTAAGTTTCCTTTTTGGGTTCTTTCATTTTATCACATAAAAAGAGTATTGTTTTACTTCAAAAACTACTATACAATAGGAAAGAGAACTTGGACCCTTAATTCAGCAAGTGAACTTTATCCAAGCTTTAAGCATATTAACAGTTCCTGTAACTTTAGTGTAAATTATTACAGGTTTAAGTTGAGACACGATACAACATTTTGTTAGCTCAGATCTATGTGTACATAGCATGCTCTGAATTTTTTTTGATCACTTCTGCAAAGCATTTGCCCCACTCACTCAGGCATACTGGAAGGGAGGTGCCAGCATTACTCAGAAATTTATTCTGTTTGGATCCCAGTTAATATTATTGCTATTTCTCCCTCTCATTCCTTCCTGTGTGCTTGGCATCCTGCACAGGAAAAGTAGGGGGAAGGAAAACATAAAACCAGCGGTATCTTTGCAGTGGGTGAGCAATGGAAATACTAGAAGCAGCAACAGAAAGAAGTACTCTGGCGTCTGAGCAGGTGGGTTTTCTGCCTTTTTTTTTTTTTTGTTATTTTAATAGAAAAGAAATATGCCTTTATTTTTTTTAAAAAAGGGTGAGACTTAATCCATTTTACATATGTGAGGCTCATGGTTAGGAGTTGAAAGGGAACCGGAGGGAGTTCTGACATTGGAGTTGGGGCTACAGAGGTGGACAATACCCAAGTCTGAACAATGGGAGAGCAGGACCAAAATGAACTGGCAGGAGGAAAGAGGCAACAAGGTGGAAGCACAGGCAAAAGCATTGATCTTATAATGGAGTGAAGGAAAGGGCAAAACAAGTTCAACCTCCCTGATACAAAGGATTCAGCAGAGTCACAAAGTTAGGTTATGTCATTAGAAAATACTGTAGTCAGAGCAGCAGGGTCAGTGCCCTGTCCCCACAACAATGGGTGTGAGACATCTGAATTGAAAGCAGAACCGCTTATACGTGCAGGTCACCAGATTTCACGAGGTTGAGAGCAGGTACTAGAAAGACATTATCTTGTTTACAATCATACTCTATTACATTTGAATAAACATAACTGTCAGTAAAAATTATTGATAGTGAGACAAGGATAAAATTGCAGCTTTTGTGCAACCAAGATCACAAAACAGAAGATGAGAAAAAGCAATCTACAGAGAGATTTCCTACCGGAAAATAAAGAATATATCCTTCACTAGCAGAGAAAAAAAAATAAAAATTGTAGCAAGGAATTTCTAGTTTAATCTTCTTTGACTTTCACTATAAAACACATTTACCTCTACTTTACTCAGATACCGATATTTTTTGACTGTGGCAGCTGGATTGGACTTGGATATGAACCACCTGGAGGACTGCAAAGGTTCCTTTCCTTGCCTTGAGCAACGAACAATGCAGGACATGCATTTTGAGCTCACAAGTGGGGTGCAGGTTTTCTCAGACCTCCAGTCAGGGGCATGAGTGTGTGTGGAGTGAAATCAACCTCTACTTCTAGATTACACCTACCTTACTGCTTAAGTGAGGCTATCAAGTTGTGTGAGACATGACAGATAAAAATACCAATCCTATGCCAAGAGCTTCACACATCCACTTCATCCTAAGCAAATAAGGTTGGAAATGCATCTTGTTTTGAAATATTTTATTGCATTTGCTATTGTATGCAGATTTTTATTTTTGAAACTAAGCGTTTTCTATCAGCTATACATCCGAGTTCACCAAGTCTGTGTGGGTGGGGAGCAGGTGGTGGCAATTACAGTTCACAATGGAGGGTAGTAGTCTTATGGTGTTTTAGACAGACTTCTGGTCATAAATGCTGCACTGATGCAGAGAGAGCTGGCTGGACCTGCAGGAGCTATGTATACTAAGCTGATCTCAAGCTAGGAGGGGTTTGTTTTTTTTCCAATAGGTTCGTATTGTGCCAGGACTGAGGTGACTAGAACCCCAACCACCTGATCCAAAAGCCACATCATATTCCTTGTGCTGTAGGCAAATACTCAAAACCAGAAGAAACTCAAAACCATCACGTGCACACATGAGAGCATGCTTTAAAAGGTTCACAAAAATATTTTGTTATCACAGTAACTGACAGTGTGAAAACATAATGAACGATTCTTTACCTGCTATATTTCATCACAAAAAATGTGGCGTATACATTCTCTTCAGCTCCTCAAAGACACAGGCTGGATGCAGCTGGTCAGTCCATCAGCCAACTACATCTGTGAACCTTGAGGCAGGAGAAAAGATGGCACATTGCTCAGGAGCCAGCCAGGGTGTGCTTCTCCTGGCTGCAGCTCCATACCACAACCAACTGGAGAAAAGGAGCTGCTCCCACTCCCACAGGACACAATCACGGCCACACAGCTGGGCAGCCTCATCTCAGCATGCATGGGGCTTTCAGTTGCTCAAAGTTCAGAAGATGGGGTGGTTAGGAAAGCACAGTCGTCACATAGCTTAAGTGCAAAATGCCAACTTAAATAATGGAAATACAGCCCTGTGAAACAGGCGATTTTCCTCACAGAACTTTGGCAGTAATCAGTAATCAGCTATCTTCTTTCTTAAGCCCCCAATAGTTAAAGGTGACATGGGAATGACACAGATCTAAGCACATATTAAAAAAAACCCAAACACTTCATGTTTATGTCTCTTTTCTCCTTGCAGAACAAAATTTATACTGATGATTTCTTCACAATAGTGCCTGCTCCAGAGTTGGCCCAAAACGTTTTCTAAAATTAACACTCTTATTCCAAAAATAGAATGTTTGAAGTATTTCTATGTTTATTAGGCTTCTTCCAGATATTGTTTGACAGTATGAAGGACTGGATTAAGATGTCTCAGTACTCCTACTAAAGAAAAACAAAACAGCATTTGAGCTAACCTGCTTTGCCAGAAATGTACCTTAGGGTCAAAATTAGCATTCATGTTCTCTGTTTTTAAAGAGAAAGCCCTTTATTCTCCATGGGTTACCTGTTACCATTGTTCACAGCTTTCAACTAATTTCTCAGAAAAAGCAAAAAATTAGACAGCATGATATAAATGTAAACAACCATCATTTAAAAAGACAGAGAGAAAAGGAGTGGTTGGCCTGATAAGTCATCATGCAGCACAAAAATCCCTGAAGGTGGTACCTCTGCCTTTCTGCATGGGAATGCAGGTTACAAAGTAAGATTGGGAATTAATGTCCATAGCTACTCAACCAGCGTAGCTTACTCCTCAGCTGTTATATTTAGGCCAAATATTCAGTTTTCTAGAGAGAGAAAATAAGGATCTGTGGAGTCCATGTCTAAGGAGAACATAGGCCTTATACAGACCTGAAAAAAAAGTTAATCATTTCACTATATGCTACCAAATATAGACAGTAACACGTGGTAGGGAACAGAAATTTCTCCTGGGGCCACAGGGGCATCTCTGTCAGGGCACCTGGAGCCCC
>NW_009628726.1:0-4275 GCF_000690535.1 Cariama cristata
CTGTGCGGGCCGCGGGTCGCTTGGGAGAGGGGGGCGCGGCGCGGTGCCGCCGGCTTTGCGGGGGTCTGCCCGAAGGTGAGGGGGGTAAGCGGGCCGTACGGCCCCGGGCGGCTCTCTGACGGCCGGCGGCTTTGTACGCGCTGCCTCGTCAGCCAGGTGCAGAGGTCCCACCTCCGAAGTCTCCTCTTTTAATTAATTTCTTTCTCGAAGTTGCATCCCCCTGTGCGACTTGGTTTTGTGGAGGACTTTCTGACCTGGTTTTAAGGGAGCTGCTTAGAATTAACTCTCTCTGTTTTGTTTTCTTGGCAGTTTTTGTCTGCTGTTATGCCTGCAAGAGCCAAAGCTTTGTTAAGTTTCTAACGCTACTGATCTTGGTGAATTTTCCTCAAAAGCGGTGCTGATCGTCTTAGCTTGCTGTCTGTGCTGCTGAAATAATGTAGCGGAAATGATAGCCGAGCCCAACACAGCCAGTAACCTTCCCAGCCAAAAGTAAGACCTGTCATGGGTTGTCTGTAACATTTGTTGGTAAATTAGGATGCTGTCCCTTGAATTTGTGCCCTGCAGTTACTGGGGCAGTCTACAATGTGTCATTTTGGGTGGGAGGGGAAAAAAAAAAGGGATTTGCTAGGCGTTATGCCTTGTTACTAATACCTCTGTTTTATTCCCTTGTATGTATTGTTTAGCATCTTTGTAATGTAGTGTTTTATGCTGATTCACAGGGACCTTGGCCTTGCAAGCTTTTCTGTGCCTTATTCATTACAGTGCAAATGAACCTACTTTGAAAAAAATAACAAGCAGATTCATAGTCCACGCGTGTGTTCAGTGGTGAATTGGGGGTTGCTGATGGGGAAGAATGCTAAGTAATCTGTAGTCTCCCTATTGGCATTGAAGGGGGCATCGCTTCTTTGTAGCTGTTTTTATCATGGGTATATCAGGTCTTCTTGCTTTTGGAATGTATTTTTTCAGTTATCAGTTGAGATGATCTATAAACCAAATGTATTCATATAAGTGTTTTCAGAATGGTGTGTAGAAGTTCTACTAGAGCAGATATGAATAAATAAAAGGTAAAGTTAAAACATTTGGGCATATCTTGTCTAGTTTCAAAGAGTGAAGTTTCTTATATGTCTAGTGTTGCATGCTTTGAACTCATTGCAACCCAATCTTTGCTGATCCTGTCATCTTGTGAGCCAGACTTGCTTCATTAAGCTCTAACGAAAGCTGAGAGGTGTATTCCTTGTAGTCCATGATGACAATTAATGCAGCTTTCCATACGTCCTTTCCCATATGTTTCACCTGAAGCCAGCCTCAGTTTCAGAAGTGTCAGGAAGGCACCTGGCAATTGTTTAACTGAGCCTCTTATGCTGCTTCTAAAAGATGAAGCAGTTGTATTGAAATTTATAATTTTAAAAATTTACAGGTGGATTTCTAGTAACGTAGATTAATTGTTCCTTTTACACAGCTAAATGAATATGTTATCTCTTTGTTAAAGAGGGAGCTTTTTTTTTAAGAGTGAGTCACTAAATCTGCTCCAGAAGTTTATTAAGATGAGAAAACTTAATTCAGAAATTCTCACAATAGTACTGTATTTGAGGACTAGGTGAAGGACTTTGCTTCCTTCCTACTTTGAGTGTTTTTATCTCATCAGTAATACTTCAAAGTGCTAGTGAAAGGACTGTGTTGTGGCAGGAATGTGAAGTAAAAATGAGTCTGAGCCATATGTACAGGGTATAAGGTGAAAATTAGGATGAGACAGGAATGGAATTCTGCCTATGCTTTCTTACTGATTGCTGATGGAAACAAAGTAAGTGGCTGTCCTGGTTTCCGCTGAGATAGAGTTAACTTAGTAACTGGTACAGTGTGTTTTGGATTTAGTGTGAGAATAATGTTGATAACACACTTATGTTTTAGTTATTGCTAAGTCGTGCTTACCTTAAGTCAAGGACTTTTCATTTTCCTATGCTCTGCCAGTGAGGAGGTGCACAAGAAGCTGGGAGGGAGCACAGCCAGGACAACTGACCCCAGCTGGCCAAAGGGATATTCCATAGGATATTCCATACCATAGAGCATCATGGCCAGTATAGAAACTGGGGGAGTTGGCTGGGAGGGGCCAATCACTGCTCGGGGATTGTTCAGCGCATGTTGAGCAATTGCATTGTGAATCACTTGTCTTTTCTTGGGTTTTATTCTTTTGTTATATTAATTTTAATTACTGTGACTATTATTATTATATTTGAATATTATTATTGTTAGTATTAGATTTTATTTTACTTTAAACTGGTCTTATCTCAACCCATGAGGTTTTTACTTTTTTCGATTCTCCTCCCCATGCCACTGGGAGGGGGGAGGATGAGTGAGTGACTGCTTAGTTGTGTGTGGTGCTTATTGCTGGCTGGAGTTAAACCATGACAATGGCTGCAAACTGTTTCCTACCAGTCCATGAGGCAGTGAATTTAGGTATGCAAAAATGCTCAGTATAGTGTAGACTAACAGAGGGGAGCAAAAAAAAAAAAGCAAACCCTAGTTCAAAATTTGTCAAACCTACTGTTGTACTCCTACGGTTGAAAATATGTTAAATGGGGTTACATATAAGGATCACTGTGGAAGTGATCACATGTCATCCTCAGCTAGGTACAGTGGTTCCTATTTTGCTCAAGAAGATAAGAGGATGTCTTAATTCTTTTAAGAGTTTCTTCAACAGAAAGTTATGCAAATAAAAACTCCATTAAAATATCTCATTTAGTTTCTAAGTGGTTTCATGGGGTTCAGTTTCTAGGCCCTGTTCTGGTTCCTACAAGTGTTTAAGTATCTGCCTTATGAATAGCCTTACTGGGAACATCAGTATTAAATGAGGGAAAAAAAAAAAAGAATAGAAAGGAGAAACAGGAGTGTTTATAGTATCTGGATTTAAAAAAATGCCTACTTTTTGTGTAGATTGTCTGTTGTAGATGCTGCTTCCTATAGCATTGCTATGTGCTGTGGTGCCCTGATAACCAAAATAATTCAGAAACTAAATGGCTTTTTAGTATTTAGAACTTAAGTTACGTTTGTCGAGTGTTTAGTGACAGATATTTAGTGCGTGTGTGAAAGTTACTCTAACTGGTTTCATCACAGAGATGTTGTTTCACTTGGTGTTGTTAGCCCAACATGAGGAAGCTGTAGATCAACGGTCTTGTAATTCTTGCAGGTTTTGCTGAGCTTTGGTAAGCATGCTGTTCCGTATACTGGGCATTCACTTACTTTGTTCAGCCCCTTTTGCTGCAGGTACCTTTTGCCTGCCATAAGCTGAAAAAGTAAGTAGCATAGGGCCAGTAGATACCATCTGTAGTGCCATCCTTCAGGATGTTCTTGGGAAAGGGATGCATGAGTTAAAGCTTCGGCGAAACCTATTCTAGACAGAGATACTAAAAGCAGTGCATGATCAGACAAGTACTTGACTGAAATGTCCTGCAGCAGTTCTGATGTTTTCATTATTTAAATGTTTTAATTCAACTTGGACTCAACTATAGTTGCTGTAATCAAATGCGATGCACTTATTTTCATTATGGGATGGAGTAAGTTGCTGAATAGTACATGCAAATAATTCAGGAAAATTGTTTGAGAGTGTGTTGAGCATTATGTTGAGATATAAAGCAGAAACAGGTAACACATGTTACCACAATGTTGGCCGGCATCTGAGTTGTAGTTCTAGTGAAACAGTGCAAGTAAGAACGTGTTAGTCCAGGCCCATAACGTTGCATTCTGCTGTGAAATCAAGAGTGAAAGGATTTAATCACATGGGAGAAGCAGCTCCTTGACAAACATGTTTGGATTCTTTTATTCTTTTTGTTTATTTGTGGTCTGTAGGAGAATCTGGGAAGAGCTGACAGGCATCAGAAAAGCAATACGTATTGCTGTCTCTTGCTGCTTGTTCTTTTCAACTAGGAAGTCTTCGGTGTTGCTTGAGATACTTAGTCTCTGTGGCTCCCAATTACAAATCAAAGAAAACATTTGAAAACTTCTGCAAACTATTGCTTATAGCACATGACTCAGTTATGAACTATAGTTCATCCCTCTTTTCTATAACATGCAGAAGTCCAGACAGCTGATGTAAGGATTGGTTCATCCTGAATTATTTTCTTGGCTTCTATCTATCAAACGCTGTGGCACATTTTTAACTTTTCTATGACAAGACATTCATTGAATTTAGCTTTCATGGGACTTTTCTCTGTAGGGAAGTTAAGCATTTTAATAATTGTATTTTGATATATTTTTATATAATTTTATATTTATATAGAA
>NW_009628727.1:0-899 GCF_000690535.1 Cariama cristata
CGCCCCCGCCCTGCCACCCTTCACGCCTCCATCCAGAGATCCCACTCAGCACCCACACCCCCAAATTCAGATCGGCACGCGCCCACCGTCCCGGGCCGGTGTCTTTCCGGAACATCCCGGCGAGACGTGAGGGGAAACCTCCCGTCTTGGGCAAACTTGGGTACGAAATGTGCAATCGTCTGACGTGGCGGGTGGGGTTGCATGCTGAAGGGAATGTGGAAGTTGGGCTTTTGATTTCGGGCGTGCGCCGCCGAAGCTCAGGAATTGAAACCGCTCTCAGTTCGTGAGGATTTTCCATTAAAAAGCGGTATTTTTCTAATATCCTTTTGGCTGACTGCAGGGTTTTGTCCAGTGCTTAAATTAAATCACCTAGTGCTGCTTTCCTTTGAAAAAAGGAGATTCCTTAATTATGCTCCCCAAAAGCCATCCAGAGCCTTGACGCAGG
Source organism: Cariama cristata (assembly GCF_000690535.1). Lineage (NCBI taxonomy): Eukaryota > Metazoa > Chordata > Aves > Cariamiformes > Cariamidae > Cariama > Cariama cristata. The sequence goes on from NW_009628727.1 coordinate 446, forward strand.
TTATTCCTCGCTGATGTTAACCGCGCAGCGCGTTCTCAGGCATACTAAAACACCTTTTGTCTGAGCTGAAGTTGCCTCCGAGCAGCTGCATTGTTTTTCAGAAGCAAGTTCCACCAGCCTGGGGTTTATTTTTTTTTCGGGGAGTATTTAATTATGCCTCCCAGGCCTGTGGATTAATCACTTAACGCTCTCGTGTCTTGTTTTATTTGCTCGCTCTTCTGTTTTGTACAACAGAAACTGCCACCTCAGAGCCGGCGCTTGTGTCACGGTGCAAACCGGAGTCACCGTGCTGACTTCTTTCGTTCGAGCGCCCGTTGTGGTTTATTCAGTCACTCTAATAACGTTAAAAATCACTTGGGTCATCGCCGAGGTGAAATTATCGGCTGACTTTCGGGAGGGCTGGTTCCGGAGTGCCGCCTCTGTGCCAGGACACGCACATCCAGCCCCTCGAAAC
>NW_009628727.1:949-8830 GCF_000690535.1 Cariama cristata
TGCCCCGCCAGCCGATCACTTCCTTTCTCGCTGGCCTATTTTAGGCTGTTTGCCCAGGGAGGAGCAACACGGCGATGTCACCAGATATGTCACATTTTCCTGGTTGAGAGCAAACTTGTCTGCGTGACACAGTGACAGCTGACCTTTGATAGCTGCCGTAACAACAAATACCGCCCGGAACGCCCTGTGAGTTGTGTTTGTACCCTGAATCTTGGTGTCTCCCCCAGCCAGGGCGTTTCCGTCTCCCTCCTGCGCAGGGGTTTCGGGGTCGTCGGGCTCCCATTAGGGGAGCAGGAGGCAGGTGAGGTCTCTCGATCTCACCTCCGGCAGGCTCCAAGTGAATTTGTGGGTGTTGTCACTCCTGCACACTCTCCAAATTTCCTTTTTGGAAGATTTGGAGCTTGTTCTTCACTTAAGGCGAATCAGAACAGCAGGGCAAAGGTCTGCGTTGTGTTAAAAACGGAACAGGTAGCTGCAGCGTGTGCCGTTACCTTCATTTTTGTTATGGTCTGCAGGAGAAAAGACCAGGTTTTGAAGGCAACGCTGGTGATCAGCTGAAGTGTTGGGGCTGACAGGCGAGGTTTCGGTTAGCGGGAGGTGCGATCAGCAGCTCCGTGGGCCTGAAGGTGCTAGAAAGGGGTCTAGGGGCACATGGGGAAGCAGTCTGCCAGCCCTGGGGTGAAGCTGCAGTCCCCTCTGGTCCCCTCTCCCCTTTTATTTTATCCAAAATTAAAATCCATCAACTAAGAAACCTTTTTCTAAATATTAGCAATTGTGGATGCAAACAAATGAAAAAAAAAAAAAACATGCTAAAAAGGACTCTGAAACAAAGGCACAGCAGAGAGAATGAATTTGTTATTAATAAAAGTGTAGTGGTGATGGGAGCCTTCATCTCTGTCAGCACTGGTGCTCGAAGAGCGTTTGGCTTATTTACGACCAAGGGAAGAGCTCAGGCTCGCTGCAGCCCATCACCTTGCGTGAGGTTTGCAAGCGCTGTGGCAAAGGGGTTGGCGTAAAACACGGGACTTTTATGCAGAGAAAAGTTGAATGGAGAGATCCCACGGGAGCCAAAGACCCGAGTCCTTCCCGGCTGTTTGCCGATGCTCTGCTCCGGAGAACTCGCCGTTCCCTTGCGTGTCAGGATAACGCCCGTCTGTTTAAGTGAAAAACGTCTTCCCCTGGAATCGAACGTTTTTGCAATCGCCTGCGAGGGGGCTGCCGGCCTTTGAGGGCGGATTGCTCCAAGCAGTGCCGCCGGAAAGCAAACAAAAGGAGCCGAGCGAAGATGAGTCTTGTTAGAAAGACCGGAGGGCTGCGATGGCCTACCGACCAGGGGTGATCCACCGCGAAATGCTGCTGGCAAAGCCAAGAAGACCCCGGCATGTGTCATCAACCGGTGCGTCAGTGTCATCCCATGTTTTTCCTTTGGTGTCGGGGCCTGGGGCAAACCAGAGCTCCAAGAGCTGACGGGGGCTTCCAGGTAGGCGTCCTTATCCGAACAGCCTGTGGGTTTTCCTCGTCTTTAAGTTTTCAGGCACGTAACAACATTTTTCCTAAATTAGAGTAGGTCGCCTCTCAACCTCTTAAGGAGAGCACGGACAAGGAAGCAGCTCTTCCCTGAGCATCAGTCCTAATGACACGGGCAACGTGGCCTCCTGTAGCTGTCCCGGGTTTTGGCAGAGAGAAAATAAGTGGTAGTTCGTGTTTTCTGCCTTTTCTAGCTTCGTCAAAATTAGGAGCTTCACCGGCATTTGTAAATGGACGTAATGCCCAGCTGGGTTTCAACGCCACGTTTGGCATCTCTCATTCGGAGGTGCTAACCCGTTGGTGGACGTGGGGAATCTTTTCTTTTCGCGGCGTGTTCCTGGCAGCTCGCCTCCATTTTGCCGAGAGACGACTGGCTGAGCAGCAGAGACAGGCATGAACGCCGGACGCCGTCGAGACTTCGGGGGCTCCTAGTCACCATCATGTATGACCGGCGTGTTCTTGGTTGGTTTGGCGCTCCCGGCACGAGACAGGACTGCTCGGACACTGCACAGCCTTCAAAAAGCAGCGTGCTTTCCCCGGCGGTGGCACTGAGCACCTGAGCTGCCACGGAGCCATTGGCCCCTGTCTCTTCGCTTGACGTGCCGAGAATTGCAGATACTCCTCTTGCTTTCTCTGCCCTTCTTGTGCAAGAAGTCTTTAAAATGCTGCTTTAAAAAAAAGTGCTCCAGGGCACCTGCGCTGTCCGTAAACTCGCTTTCGTTCCGATAGAGGCTCGGTTGCAGGTTTGTGTTGAGATGGAGCAACTTCCCCCGCGCTGCCCGGAGCTCAGCCCTTCTGCCCTGAGCCTGCAGCACGTCGCGGGGCTGCCGCTTCCCCTTCTGCACCAGAGGGCATTCGCTTTCAGATGGTGTGCGCTGACTTGCGTCATGGCACTGATACAGATACTTAATCCTAGTCCTAATTCTAAACTTGAGTCTCTCTGTGTCAAGATCCCATCTTACGGTTTTACTGACCCTTTTATTGCCATTTATCTGGTAATTTCGCCGTTGTGCCGGGCTGTCTGCGTCCCTCCTGCCATTTTCACCATCCCCAGGGTACTGAGCAGCTCTGAAAGCCCCCGAGGTTTGCAGCTTTTCTGGGGAGCATTTACTAAGGCCCGTGTGTTACTCCTAATTGCGGTGTACCTCGTCAGACAGAGCAGTTAGTAACTTGTTCTTTCTCTTCCAGGTCGACGCACAACGAGATGGAAAAGAACAGGTAAGTGTTGGAGGCTCGTTAGGAACCGGGTTTGGACGAATTGCTGCTTTTCCAGGGGTTGGGAACCAGGGCCAGGGAGCCGAGGCAGCGTTGAGATGGGAAGTGGGAGGGAAGGGATGGGATGGCTGGAGAAAGTGGCCGCCGAGGAGGTACCTGACATTGCTCGGACTTGCAGCGTTCCCTGTGCTTGGGTGCCGGAGCAGCTGTGCAATAAGGAGGTGGGAATGATATTTCTCCCCTCTGCCAGCTCCCGGTTTGCTGGTGAAACCCCAAGCAGCGTGCTTCCCTTCTTCCCACCCCTCAGCTTGCTAGGGAGAAGGTTTTCCAGCCCTCTCCCAATTCCCAGGTGCAATCCCGTGCCGGTGGGATGGCCGACATCCTCTGCTGGCCCGCAGTCGGGGTGTAGGTACCCGACCGGAGCTGTGCCTACACATAACTCTGATTATTTGCGACAGAGCGGTGCGGTCTTTGTCGTCCAGCTGAAAGATGGCTTTGTGTCCTTGGTAGGCTGCGCTTTTCCTCGGCATGGCTTGGACGCGGCTCAAATCTTATGTCCTGCTGCCAGCGCAGGACTGGTGTGAACTCGGTCGGTTTGTATCTTGGGAGGCAGAACTACCTGTGTCCCAGGGGACGTGGGTTAGAAAAGGCCAGGGACATTTATTCCTCATTTGAAAAGACCAAGAAATTAGCATTTGATTACTTCAGGCTCACCTTACATCCCTCTCGCCTTGTTTAGACCACAGCCGTGTCGAAATCCTGTTGGTAACGTTGCACAAGCGAGCGCAGTAAATGCTCCATCTTTTCCGCCCCTTCAAACAGGCTGGAGAAATGAGCTGCTCCCTGGACAGAGATTAGGCGCCCCTTCTTCCTTCGCTCCTCGTTAGAGATCCCTTAATCACGTCCTGTGGCGGTCAGTCCTGGCCTTGACCAAAGTTTGCTGGCGTCCCCCTGCCCCAGCACGAGCTGCAGCTTGGCCTGATACGGGGAGGGCGAGCGATGGGCAGATGGATATCTCACAGAGCGTAAGGACGAGGGCAATAAAACAAGCCGATGGGCTTGGAAGGTCCTTTGCCCGGGAAATTAATCCTTTGAGGGTTTTTTTTCTTTTTACTACTACGAACCAGTGGGATTTCTGGGGGTTTTTAAGCGTGGCAGCAGTTTCAGCTGGGTGAAGCGTGGCAGAAATGCACTTTTATGTACGCTGCGCCTCTAACTTCGAAGCGGAAACCCCAGTTTTGACTCCGGCGTTGGCGTTGTGTAATCCAGAAACTTGCTGGGCGCTGGCTGAGCGGGGCGGGTTGCTGCTGCGCTCCCCCCTGCCTAACTTCTGCTAGACAGGGCGGGCTGGTTTTTTCCATTCACTGTTTTTCTGGTGCGAGCAGCCAGCGTGACAAGGCTTTTTTTTTTAGCAGAGGTAGCCGAGGATTTTCAACTTTTGCTGCCGCAGCCCTCGCGGAGCACGGCTGGGCTAGCTCCTTATCCGTAGATCTCACAGGTGTATCACTGGTAAGCCAGCACGGCACGGTCGGACGGGTCTGCACCGCTCCGGGCAGCTCTTCCTCCCCCTGCTCAGGAAAATAATCTTTGCAAAGGCTCATCTTTGAGCCCATCGGTGTTTGGGATTTACCCGAAGAGTGGAGACCACGTGTTTTGTTTGCGTCGTAATTCAGAAGGTACTTTGCGTAGGCAAATGCCTGTTTACTCCTAGCGTACCCAAAACAAGATAGGCAGGTACTTGCAAAATCCCCATTTGCAGCTCTGCCTGTGTCGATCGGGTATTTCAAAGGCGGGTGTTGCAACTGATGCCCAAGAATGTGACCTACATCTTGGGGCTGGAGTGCCGAACACGAGGGAAACTGGCCCATACTGGGAGCACCTCGGTTATTGATGGATAAAGGGACTTCCTCGAGGAGCCGGAGTTTCCCTCGGCAGTGGTGTGCAAGCGGTAAAGCGTTAGCCTACGTATTAATGCATGGGTGTTATACAGGGAGGGAGGAATTCCTGGCAGGCTCCTAAGCCGGGGCAGCCGAGGAGCATGGTGATGCTCAGGGCCAGCGTTCCCTCAGGGACTTGGCTGTGTTTTCACCAGAGCTGCGTATGCCAAGGCAATGGATCTGAAACCGGCCCGTTCCTACTAAAAATAGGGAAAGGAAGCGCTCCCAAGGGATGCGGTGGGTTTACAGCTGTGCGGCGGCAGCCCGGACAGCTTCAGCTGTCGGTGGAGCAAGGCGGTGGTCAAACAGCATCCCTGCAGTGAAGCTTTTTGGGAAGAGAAAGACCAAAAGTGGATACTCTCGCCCCAAAAGTCAAGGTCTTTGGCAGCTCCTCACCGGCAAGCATCCCGACAGCCTGAAAGGCGCCGGCAGGTTTTTGTTGGTGGGGGTGGCTGAAGCCAGAGTCAGGTTTTTCGGAGATGTCCTTTTGTCTGACTGCGGTTTTAGCCCGGTGTATGGAAGCTGCCGGAGGGTGGGAAGGCATCTGGTTCAGCTTAGCTCCCAACCACCTTGATTATCCGCGCTTGCAGGGCTGGAATGCTGTTTGGGAAGCGAGTACCTGAACGCTCAGCGTGTCGTGTGATCTTGTTACAGGCGTGCCCATCTGCGGTTGTGTTTGGAGAAGCTGAAGGGGCTGGTGCCACTCGGACCCGAAGCCAGCAGACACACCACCCTGAGTTTACTAAGGAAGGCTAAATTGCACATCAAGGTGAGCGTGGGCTCGGTCGGTGCCGCTGAAGCCACCCGCTGTGGGAGACGCAATAAAATCGGGCTCCGTCCCTGTCGGGTGGGTGCTGAGCTCGGCTTCGAGAGCAGCACTGCTGCATGGTGCGCAGGGCTTATGGGGTGTCTGGATCCTCGAGCAGGATGAAGGTAACGGCCGGGTCAGGACGTTGGTTTGGAAATACTGACGGAGGTTAATGCTGCCATGGGTCAGCATTGCCCTTCTGGTGGTTGGCACAGCGAGTCCGTGCGGTTCTCCTTATCAACGGGCTCGTAGAAGGCGGCCGTGCTGCTTTACAGCCGAATTTCTGCGTTGTACCCTACACCGCAGCGATGCCCAGAGGCTGTGAGGGTGAGACTGGCTGCAGGATTGGAGAACAGCTGCTTTTTTCCTTTGTTTTCTAGAGTATTTCCTACTTCACTCTGTCGTTTAGACTGACTCGACAGGGCTCTCCTCGCTGGGTGTATTTAGAGCTCCATGAGCTGAGAGGTAGCCGGGGAAGCGCTGGCATTGGGCTGCGTTCAGCTCCCTAGTTATCAAAGACTCTGAAAATACATAAATAGGATGGGGTGGGCTCCAGCATCGCTGCACACGTGAATTGTTTGGAGGGGAAACGTCCTTTACGTGCCTTCTCCAGCGGCCTCAGGGCAGCTCCGGAGCTTTCCGTCCCCGGGCCAGATGCTGCAGCCGGCTTCGATGTCTGTTGGCTTCAGGAGGATGAAAGTTGCATCCATGTGGCTCGTGTGCTCGACGTCCTGAGCATGCTGAAGCCGGGGAGCCTCTCAGTAGTTGGCTGCGGTCGCGTTTAGGTGGCTCGGTTAGCAGAAGCAATGTTTCACGTGTGGCTGGAGGCTGGGGAGCTCAGGCTGCCTTCTCTCTCGTCCTCTGCAGAAGCTTGAAGACTACGACAGGAAAGCCGTACACCAAATAGACCAGCTGCAGCGGGAGCAGCGGCACCTGAAAAGACAGCTGGAGAAGCTGGGGATAGAGAGGATAAGGATGGACAGTATCGGATCCACTGTTTCTTCGGAGCGCTCAGACTCAGATAGAGGTGAGACCCCCGTGCTCGGGACAGAGCCGCACCGACTGGCGAGAGGTCTGGCCGGCCGCCTTGTAACGCTACCCGTTCCTCTCGCAGAAGAGATAGACGTGGACGTGGAGAGCACGGACGACCTTCCTGCGGACCTCGACTGGAGCAGCAGCAGCCCGAGCGACTCAGATGAAAGAGGGAGCCTGCAGAGCGTCTGTAGCGATGAGGGCTATTCCAGCTCCGGCGTGAAGAGGTTGAAGTCCCAGGGCAATCGCAAACCTTCTCTCGGTCTGTAAGAAGCAACTCCTGTAGCTGTTTCACCCGTCGCTGTTTCCCTTTGGATCTCATTAGGTAGCACACCAGACCGTCCCACCATTCTCTTGCACGTAAAAAATCTTAACATACCGCCGACCGAAATGAAGCTGAGCTTTGCCGAAGTCCCAAAACACCGCGTAGGGCTGCGGGTGGCAAGCTGCTCCCCGGAGCTCACCACCACTCGCATCCGCTGGCTTCTCTTCCCACCTGGAAACTCCTCTCTGCGAGGTCGTACATTCCAGACACATTTTGAAGCACCCAAGAATATCCCAGCGGTAACAGCAACCACAAAAGCCCTCCCCTGGGTGTTTTGGCTTGCTGTCACCGCCTGGTATTCTGGATCTACTCTGCATTTACCCTGCAACGTATCACGTACCTGATAATCGGTGACAGGGCCCAAATGTGGAGTTTTTGGGTGAGGATCTGAAGGCAGAGCCGGCCTCTTGCGTAGCTTAGATCCAGGAGAAAGCGGAGGCAAGTCGGTGATGGGCACGCGGAGCGTTTCGGCCACGTTGCGTCGGACGGGTGCAGGGATTGCACCGCCAGCCGCCGGCGCATTAGTCGGAGGGCTCGTCTCCACCGACTCTAAATATTCAGGGTAGCAGCGCAGCCATACACAGCCCAGCCCGGCCCTGCCGCCTTCCCAGAGCCAGAGCCTTGGGGAACGCCGCTCGGGGGGGGCTGCGGGGACAGTCGTCATCGCCCCTCTCGCAGAGCCTCGGGTCGGACACCTTTGGTCTGGGAAGTTTTCTGTCTCACCTAAGACCAAACGGTCCCTGTCCTGTGCGACGTCCCACCTCCTGCGTCGTGGCTGCACATCGCTGTTCTAGGCGAGCGCTCCTGGAATTTACTTTTCACGCTTCTTGTCTCGGGGACAATTTTTTTCTACCTCGGAGAGATGAACAAAGATTATCTCCATCCCTTTAGCACAAAAAACAAAGATGATGCCTCATCTGTTTTACAGAAGCAATGTCCGGCCCCGTTCAAATCCATCGCGCGACAGTTTAGCAATAACCCGACGGTGAGGGGGAGCGGGGCACCCTCTGGCCGTCGGCGCCCGCGGGACCCCACGG
>NW_009628727.1:8868-10340 GCF_000690535.1 Cariama cristata
GGGCACTCACTCGCGGAGGATTTCGGTCGCCTCCTTAGGGAGACGAACCCGAACACGCCAAGAAAGGGCCAGAGCCCTTCCCACCGCCCTGACGGCGGGAGGGTCCCGACCTGAGAGCACACCGAAATGTACAGAAAACAACGCGAGCTATAAATAGTATTTATTCATTTTTCTATGTACTGGAGATAACATTCTTACGACTTTCTGCTTTTATAGATGTTCTGGAAACTTTGATATGTAGAGGTCTGCTAACGGAGACGTTTCTTTTCCCCTTGAGCCGGTCGAAAGTCTTTTCCGCCCCTTCGGCAAACCTCTCACTCGATCTCCATCGGTGCCCGGTGAGGAGCCGCTTCGCTCTCCAAGGGCTTTTCCTGGCAGTGGGAGGCAAAGCCGGGCGTCCCCACGTGCCCGCGGTCTGTACAAATCCCTTCAAGAAACACCGTTTCTGAAACGCCAAAAGCCACCAAGACACTCCACAAAGTGCGAGTGAATTGAGTGAATAAAACTCGATTTCTTTTTTATTTATTTTTTTTTTACATCCTCAGTCTATTTTTGGATCGTTTGAAGTCTTTGAAAAGTGAGGGGATGGGAGATGGGGCTAGGGAATTGCTAACATCTCCAAAGTCTCAGCTCTTTTTGCGCATGCTGGGGTTTAGAAGAGAAAAAATCAAAACCACGAGGGATTATTTTTTCTTTAAGCAACTGGAATTTTCTGATGTCCAACAGATTTGCACTGACCTATGGCTCGGGTGCCTTTAGCATTGGTTTGCCCGAGTCCCAGCAGCCAGCCTTCGGCGCATGAGCTCAAAACCCCGACGCTTTCAAAAAGAGGGGGAAAAAAAACAAAAGGCAAAAAGATGAAAAGCACAGAGAAAAAGCAAGTGGAATATCGGCACTTTGAGGCTGGCAGCTCCGGCAGGCGTTTGCCGAGAGCCCTCCCTCACCCTCTTCCAGAAACCGCCTCGGGAATCCCAGCGGAGACACGGATCTTGCTACCTTTGAGCAGGGAAGGGTGATGTCAGGCATCGGGAGGCACTGTTGGGGTTAAACAGGAGGTAGAAAATGATTGATTTTTGGTTGTCATTTAGATAGACCGAGTCTTAAGGTTTCGGCTCGGTGTAAATTATTATTTTTTCGGTGTTGTGCCTTTCTGAGTTACCCGCTGCCTTCTGTTGGTGAAACACTGTGTGTGGGTTGCTTTTTATTTTTCTCACCTTTTTCTTTCTGTCCCAAACTAATAATTATCGGACCTTTGCACTGTTGGGATGCGCTCCGATCCAGCCTGAGGGCGAAGAGAAACGGGAACCCTCCGAAACGATGCACTAACCTGGAACGAGGCTGGAAAATCGGCCGTTGATTCCTGGCGAGCGGCCGGGACCGTCTGCGGTGGCTTTCGGTTTCTCCGGGTCCCCCCTTCGTCGGCCGAGGCGCCAAGCAGCTCTGCCAGCCTTTTCCTGGAATTCAATGATCCA
>NW_009628727.1:10395-10719 GCF_000690535.1 Cariama cristata
TAGGGGGCGGGAGGAGCCGCTCACGCACCCCGCGTTTACAACAGAACGTTGCACAGATGGGCGTGAGTCGAAAACACGCTTTTTTGGGTTGGTTTTTTTTTTTTTTTTTCTTTTTCCTTGTGGAAGGCAGATCCTGAACCGCCATCTCGGGTGGCGAGAGACGGGACCCACGGCCAGACGGAGAACGGGAAGCTGCCGGGAACGGGGCTCTGTCCGAAACCCCCCCTCCGGAGCCGCTCATCGCCCCAGCGCTTTGCTCCCCGGCTTGTGTCCCCCCCCGCGTAGCAATAGGTTTGGGCATCGCCCGCCTTCGTTTGTGGTGGG
>NW_009628727.1:10740-11302 GCF_000690535.1 Cariama cristata
TGCCGTAGCCCAGCTCCGTGCGTGCTCCCAAGCATCACGTCCTCGCTCTGCCGCGGCTCCAGCCGAACGCCGTGAGGTTTCTTTCATCCTTTTAATTTATCCGGCGTAGCGGCACGTGAGCTCTCTGAAATATCAGAGCCAGAACTGTCTGGGCGTTGGAGTTGGGGTGGTGGGGAGGGTGGTGGGGTGGGGTTTTTTTGACAGGTTTTATTTGTGCTTTTCCTTCTTTTTTTTTTTTTTCTTTCATTTTGTCTTTTTGCTTCCCGAGAAACGAACCTGCTCCACATCGGCTTTATTTTGGGCAGTCAAGAGCCGGGGAGCGGCAGATGGGAGAATACAAATTCTGTTTCCAATTTCTGTTTCCAGCCGTTCGGTTCCTGCTGTAAATACCACGTTGTCATTCTGAATCCTGTGTCAAGACCATCTAATGGTGCTTTTTATTACAGTTAGCACATGCATTTTTAGAAACTCTGTGTTTTAGAAGACCTTTGCTGTGTATATGGATACTTCTGTATTGTTTGACTGTTAGAAAATAAATTATTTCATTATGAAAGAGAAGCGT
>NW_009628728.1:0-1072 GCF_000690535.1 Cariama cristata
GGAGCAGCTCACCCCAAACTCCAGAGCCCACCAGCCGTTAAATTAACGGCAGAGACTGACAAAATACCCGACATCATAAAAATTCCTCCCCCCGCACGGGACTCCGCCTTTATACCGAGGTGTAAAGGATCTCCCGCACCTGCCGAGCTGTAAAAATAAATATTCCGTACCGGAAAGCGGAAGGAAATAAAACAACTCTCACCCATTAAAAACCTCCACGTATTTAAACCCACCAAGGGCTTCCCAAAGTCACCCGAGGGGAGCGAAGGAAAGGGCCGAAGGAATCGGCAATTATTTCTGCCACGCCAAGGAGGGAAGGCACCGGGCCCCCGGAGGATTTGGTGAGGATAAACAAGTTGAGGAAAGAAAGGGAATTACAGGCTGGAAAGCTCGACTTCCCAAATCGTTAATTACCAGAGACAGTGCGGGAGGTGACTTGTCGGCACCTCCAGGAAAAGGAGAAGGCTTCAAACCACCGCGCCGGGCTGCTCCGCTCCTTAACCGAAGGTTACGCTCGGCAAATGCCGACAAAGGGAACTCTACCGAGGGGGAGGATTAACTCATCTTCGCTGGGAACGAGGCGGGAAGCTTCGGGGTCAGCGTTAGGGAAAACATGAACTGCAAGGATTCTTCGGGTGAAAAAAAACCAAAACACCCAAACACCCCAGGATGCTCGCAGAACACGTGCGATTACCGTCCCGGAGAGACCGAAGGGCCCTGCCTGGAGTCGGGGATTTGGAAGCGGAGAAAAACCTTCTCATTTCTCGGTCACCGGTACCGGTGACGGGCACGCGTTGCAGCTGGCTGGGGTCTGGGCGGAGAGGAGGGAGAGCACCGGCGAGGGCTCCTAATCCGGCCCCGGCAGCAACCCCCCCGCCATCCGCCAACAGCCTCCTCGGTGCCCAGGCACCGGTTCACGCCGCTGCCTCCAAGAAACAACTTAATTTTATCCATTTTTTTTGCCACAACTACCGAACAAAGAGCAGCCTCCATCCCTGGCGGGCAGCGCTCCGTCAGCCCGAAGCGCCGGGCGCCCGGCTCGGGAAGGAAGCTGCTCTCGGGCCGGGGAGCG
>NW_009628729.1:0-2125 GCF_000690535.1 Cariama cristata
GCAGCCACCCCGGCCACCGCCGCTCGGCACCCCCCAGCCTGCACCCGCTCTCTGGGTTTGCAGCGCCCGGAATCCCCGGTGGGTGGGAGATCGTCGGGGGGTCTGCAGGGGACCCTAACTGAAGAGCGAAGGGGAGGCTGCACTGCCGGGTAGCTACGGACCCCATACATAGGGCTTGGGGGAACTGACCTATGGTTTGTGTCAAAAGGGTTCCTTGTAATGCTCTCTACGGACAGAGAAAGGTTTTCGCGGCTTTGTCAGGGCTGAGCTCTCAAAGCGACAGAGCTGCAATTCGCTTCCTAATTTGCAGCCGTCGCTGCGACGGCAGCGCAGCGCGGTGTCGGTGCTGACTGTCCGCACCGCACGGACCCTAACGAGCGGGAGGCTGTGAGCGCATCATTAAAATAACTGGTTTGAGCTTCTGCTGCGTCGCACACCAGACCCTGGTGTCACCGGAGAGCGGTGCTGGCACAGCGGCGTTCCCTGCGGGATGGGGATGGCTGGGCAAGCGCCATGAGAGCCGGGAAGCAGCATTGAGCGCAACAGGGAGCGAAACCCTCCAGATGAGTTTCACTGCCCCGATCGACTGCAATGTGGAGAGAAAACAGATAACGGCAGCAAAGAAAATTAAGGGAGATAGTGAAACAATCTCCACCTTAATGATCTGCTGCGCCACCAGCCACAAAAACCTGAGTATGAATGAATTTTGCGCCAGGGGTGATGCTAGGACCAGGCATCGCCTTGCTGCTCACCGAGCCCCAGTTCCTCCCAGCGCCCCGGTCTCTGGCCGGTACCAGGACCCATTCTGGGGCTCAGGTACTTACTCGTAGGCTTCTGTGTCCCGAAGTGCAGCTCCAGGTCGAGGTATTTGACCATATCACTCAGCTTGTCATAATCCGAGTCTTCCCCGAGCTGCAGGAGGAGGAAGAGTCAGGAGCGGTGCTGGCGCAGGGGACGGCCCAATGCTGCCCGCCTGTGCTGGGCCACCTTCCCTCCGCCCCACTAAGCTCCGTGTCCCTCGGAGAAACCAGGACAGGTTGATGGCACAGTCCTGTAACTGGGGACTCAGCCATCATAAGCCCTGTGCAGAAACCAGAGCCTGCTGACTGTGGAGGCAGTTTCTACACAAGTCGCTAAGCCCATCTGGTGGGACCCGTTCTCATTTCAGAAGAAAAGAAGAAACCTGGAGATGCACCCCATCAGCGTTTCCTTGCGCCCTGCAGCTGGCGGCGCAGCCCTGCAGCTTCATTTGGCTTCTGCCACAGCTGAAATCCTACAGAGCACTTCTGCTCTTCACTTGCTGCTTGGGCACGATTGCTTTATTGCAGGACAAAGTGGGAATTCCAGAAACTCAGGGCATTTTTTGCGTTAAAAAAAAAATCACCAGGAAGAAGCATCTTGTTCTCCAGAGTGCTGGGGAGAGGGACCTGCAGGATTCCAAGTGCCTGCTACGAGGCGGGTGCCTGTGGGACTGACTGGGAGGTGATCCCACAGCTCCGCTCCAGCTGCTCAGGGCATGGAGAATATGGCACGTCTGAACACATTCATCGTCGTGAGAGGTACAGAGGCTGGAAGTTAAACTCCAGGGAGGCCAGCTTCTCCCTGCAGCGACTTGAATCCACCTCCAGAGTTCTGCATCGCTTCAAGTCCATGATGCCAAAGGATTACAACATCTCATCTCACTCCTTGCCTCTGCTTTCCCCCTCCGGTGTCCTCCCCCACCTTGGTGCTCTCCCCATCACTCTGCTTTCAACCGTCCTCAGCGTTTCCCACTGATAAAACCTCCCACGGCTGCAGAACGCATCTGAAGGCAATCTGAAGGCAGCTCCTGACTCCGTCCACCCACAGAGAGCAGGAAAGCAAGCGCTCCCCACGTCACTGCAGTCAAAACCAGCATTGCAGATGCTTTCCAGAGCCTCTTCGCATCCCGGCAGTTTTGGACCAAGCAGTTAAAAGGATGAAAAGAAATACGAGGCTTTCTGTAAGACAGCGTCTTCAGAGTTCATTCCCTTAGCCAAGGTATTGAATGTGTGGCCCAACAAGAGGTTAGGACATCACGCTCTGGGGAGGGGACAGTGCCCACGGATGCTCCCGTCGACCTGCACAGCCTCAGCACCGGCAACCG
>NW_009628730.1:0-533 GCF_000690535.1 Cariama cristata
TCTGAAATCAAGGCCGAAAGCCCACGGATGCCGCTAATTAACACCAGCGCCTTCGGTCGCGCCGCGGGCAGAGGGTGCTGGGACCCGGCTGCCCACAGCCCCCCGGAACGCTGGGGAGTTGCTTTCCGCGGAGCGGGGCCGCAGGTTACTGGTACGCTTCTTCAACGGTTACAAACCTTGCCCGCAGAGTTCCCTCAAACCAAATACTGCTGGTGTTCTCGGGACATCGCAGGAGAATAAAGCAACACCTTGTCCACCGCAGGTGAGGTAAATAACCGGGCTGTCTGCTCCTCTGCACGTATTTAACTAGCCAGGTGTTTTTAATTAAACTTGTCGTTATGTTTCCATCTCTGCCCGCCGCCCTTTGTTTCAGCTCCGCCTGATGATAGACGTGAGACACGTTGCAGAGCCGTAGTAAAGCGAACTGAGAGAACTGCCTGTACGCTTAGAAATGTAAGTTTGATAAAAGGGAATTCTGCCTTTGAGAAGCTGTACGAAAGAAGCCCCGTATTCTTCTCCCCTTAAAAAATACG
>NW_009628731.1:0-1705 GCF_000690535.1 Cariama cristata
TGGGGCTCCCCCCCAGCTCAGCCTCGTTACTTCCTTCCCCCCATCCCGTGGCTGCTGGCCCCACCAACAGCCGGGACGTGACCAGACTCCATGTGGAAGGAGAAATCCTTTATTTTTTGCCCCAGAGGAGGCCGCAAGCTCATCTCTGGGCCCCACAGGGAAGGGGCTCAGTTCCAGGGGCGGGGGTGCTGCCGAGGGGGACAGGCAGTGACGAGGGACGAGGCCGGCACTGATTGCGCTGTGCAGAGTGACTTGGAGAGCGGCCGCAGGCAGGGCCGGATGGGGTTCGGATGTTATCCCCTCTCCGTGCTGATCCCCAGCACCGCTCTGCCGGGCCATGAACCCAGCGCCAAGCTGGTGCCGATGCCACGGGGTGCCGATGCCACGCGCTCCGACCAGCAGCTCCCACCCCTCAGCCAACCTGAGAGCTGCCAAGCCGGTTCACCAGGACGGGCAAGTGCCCCACGGTGCAAACCAAAAGAGCAGCAACCCCCAATTAAGGGCCAGGCCGAGTCCAGCTCCTTGCAGAGGCTTTTTGGAGGTGGAGAGGAGGGATCCAAGCAGAGACTCTGTCCCAAAGAGCCAGGGGCTGTGCCAGAGAGGTGTCACCATGTGGGATAAACCTGCCTCGGTGGCACCCGGTCCTACAGAGCCAGCGTGTCTTTGATGAGCCGGCGCATGGTGGTGGTGACTGAGGTGCCGAGGGAGTCCGTGATCTGGTAGGAGATCTTGTACAGGTAGGGCTGCACGTCCTTCAGGCTGGTGTCGAAGACGTTGTCCACCTCCGACTGGGTGGGCATCTTGGGCAGGTACTCGTGGCGGTTCATCACCTCCACGATGTTGATGATCTTCTCGCAGAGCTTCTCGCCCACCTTCTCCCGGCAGATCTGCCGCTCCTGCTCGTTAGCCAAGTTCACCACATTCACCTTGATGGTCCACAACTCCCAGGGGATGCACTCGTCCGAGAAGGGCCAGCGTGACTTCTTCTTCTGGTAGAATTCCAGGGAGATCTGCCCCATCCCGTCACTGCCCGAGTTGCGCAACGCGTCCTGCCCAGAGAGAGCAGATGGCCCTGCTCAGGGGAGGCCTGGGACTGACCTTCCCCTCGCAGGGGAGGACACGGCACAGCCCACAGGTTTTTAAGCTCCCGCTTTCAGCCCTGCCGGGTTCCCGTGGTGCTCCCTTACCTTGAACTCTCCGACGGCCTTGCGGAGGGCCCGGTCCAGCTCCTCAGAGGAGACGCGGACGTAGGCAAAGTCAATGAAATCACAGTCCACATCCTGGGTGCCCACAGTGCCGATGGAGTAGGTGCCCTCCTTCTTGTAGTGGAACTTGCCGGTGCTGCGGTGCAGCAGGACGGTGTGGAGCACCGCCAGCATGGCCTCCTCCACCTGCCGACCCACTCCACCGACACCTCCAGCACCTCTGCGCGGCAGTTCATGGCGGGGGCAGCTCCAGAGGGGGCAAGACAGCAGGTCCTGCAGGGAAAGAAAGGTGTTGGGAGGGGGTTAGTTGTGGCCCTGCCTGGGTAACAAGCCCTCTACCAGCTCCCTTTACCCACCCGTTAGCGACCCTGGTGTCCCAGTGTCTGCCCTCCCCACCCCACAGGGACCCAGGCGGCCCGGTATGGGCCCCTCTCAACCCCACGGGGACCCAGCTGTCCTGGTCTGGCCCCCTCCCACCCCACAGGAGCCCAGGTATCTCG
>NW_009628732.1:0-11508 GCF_000690535.1 Cariama cristata
TGGCCGGTGTGCTCCTGCGCGTCCGTTACCGCCGCCGCCCTCGCTGCTTCCCTCTAGCGGGAAGCCCCGGGGAGCGCAGGCCCGTCGGGCTGAGCCCGCCTCAGGCGGGGACCCCGGCCACGGCGCTTGGAGCGCTCGCGGGGGCTGAGGGGCTGTGTAGACGTCAACACAACGTTACGCAGTTCTACTCTTATTTACGTGTGAGAAATTATAATTTAGAGTGCCCAGAGCCTTTTTTTGGCGGGGTGGAGTGGCGAGAAAAGTAACATCAGGCTTTGTAAAGCATGAAGTCACTGAGCCTTGCCACCACTTACAAATTAGGAATGAAAACAGGCACGTTTTGATAGATGCAGTAAATCTTACTGACTTTATTACACGTTGTATTTTAGGATCACTTTACATTCCTAGACAAAAAGAGATGATACAAATAAATACAAGCTGTAAAACTATGGACAGAACTATTGACAGGTTCTTCGTCTACAGATCACCTAAGAGAAGGTGGAGATTGGTGTATCTCCAAGGAGCTGTGAGTTCTCATATGGACAGCTGTGCCCACGGGGAGCGCCTTGGGCACTCCGTTTTAAAAAGAAAGGGGACTGAAGAAGGCAGTAAGTGCCTGGACTGCAGAGTTAAACCCACCGCTGCGTGGTGCAGCACAGACAGGACCGGTGTTCTCACTTCAGTTCCATCTCCGTATCTAATTATGGCTTTTGCAGGTTATCTTTTCCAATTTGTGTTTTAACACAGCAGAAACAGACCCACAGGAGTCGCAATGAACCATTTAAAGCCTAGTACATGTTAACCATTACAGACAGAAGAGAGGACAGATCCAGGTTTACAGGTGTCTCACTGAAACTTGGCAAGCACTCTATGTGCAGTGATGGCAGACTTACTACACCTGAAAAAAAAAAAAACTGAACACAAGCCTGATCTGATCTGTATAACGCATCAGTGTAGCCCAGGATGCTATGACAGAGGTATGTGTTTTAGAAGATTCAAGCAGCATGCAAATATGTTTTAAAAAGGCGCTAGACCTATGTTAAGGATTTTAAGAAAGTGCTTTAATCCCTATGCTTCAGTGTCACGCGGTGCTTGCTCCCAGAGCGAAGGGCCAACTTCTGCTCCATGTCACTTTTTTTAAAAAGATCCCATTATACAGATCAGAGCAAAGACAAGAGGGATGTTAAACGTTCCTGTGAAGAAACTATGACGGCGCACACTGTCCGAGGGCCTCTTCCAGGAGCCGGCTGGATTTCCTGTCTTTGGCTGCTAACCTGCAGGAAGCCCAGATGGTTCAGATAACAGCCAGAGACGGGCAAACTCGGCAGGAATGTTTTTTAAAAACAGCTCAGTACGTTTTGTACAGCTTAAGACAATGTATTTTATCTTAGTATCAGTGCCACTGAATACCTGGTCGAGGGTAAGTCAATCGGAATGAGACTCTAAAAGCTTCTGTAGCAATCTGAGATTGCCCATGAACACACTAACCAAATCTCCAACCAACCACAGTTCCAATTTTAATACAATGACTAAATATGCAGTTTTATTCTTTTTCCACCCTACTGGATTTCTTTCACCTTACTAATGAATTTCTACAGAATTAAAAGCAGAGCCTTTCTGACATATTAACCAGCTAGCTTATCAACACTAAAAGGAGAAAAGTTGGGGTTTGCACTGCGCTTCCCACTGTGCCAGTCCTGCCCCAAGGGGAGTTTCCAGCACATGAGTTTAATACAGAATTCCCTACAGAGTAGTAGCAACTGAGGAAGAGTGTGCACATGTGCACACACAGATGTGTCTGTGTGTATGCATTATTCACACAAAACATATGTGTACATAGGTATGTATACATGGTTATATATTTTGTTGCGATTTCAGGTTTTAGACTCCCCCTTGTTTCATTTCAATTCTCTGAGCACTTATACCATACAATCGTCTTTTAAAACGTCCAAGTACAGAAGATTATGTGCTAGAGAGAAAGAGGGAGGAGAGGGAAGAGAAGGTGACATAACATTATTCAACAAGAGCCAATTAAAAGGCTCTCTGTACATAAACAGTGCTTCATAAAAAGGAAGATTATGCCAGGTTTCCATGTTCAGGTTGAAAGAAGTTTGTCAGATGCCTGCTCTCTCAATTATAAGCAAACTCCTCTTTCCTCCACCAAAACTAATATATATATATATGTATATATATATTAATCCCGTGGTCCAGAAAAGCACTCCATGAATCAAAGCAGCCGAGTTAGCGTTTAACCGGACCCATGTGGGCAGCTGGCTCACCTAGGCACCATGCCTGCAAGATGCAGAGGTGAGCTGAGCTGAGTGTTCGGTTCCTTCTGCTCATGGGGGTCAGAGAATGAAGTTCTCCAGCCTGGGTGAAGTCCCTCAGCGGATACTTAACGGGCACACAAGGCAGAGTCCACACATCAGAGCATTTCTAAAACCAGGCAAGTCCTCATACACTCACACATGTCAGTCTGGAGGAAGTCATCAGTGAGGGAGAGGAAATAGGTAAAAACGTTCAGAGGATGACAGCAACCAGAAAAAGTAACATCCCAAGTCTCAATATACAGTGAACTAAAACTGACGAAGGAGCTGTGAGACACTAGACAGGGACACCTTGCTCCGACCTTAGTGTGGCAGTTCCACCTCCCTCTACCCTACCACACGAGCCTGCAGCATTACAGGAGCCTGCTTTAGTCATAGGGCAGCTTGGCAAAGAGACCATCAAAAGCAGGAGTGCTTCCTCCCTTGTTTTCAAAGTAAAACCCCTGGAATTAATACCAGATTCCATTACCCAGACTCAGTTACGTGTGCTTTCACTCCCAGCAGGCTCTGCACGGGCTGGGAGGTGCAAAGGGGAAGCTTCTAATGTGGAACAGGGGAGGCACAAAAGGTACCAAATGCTGAACCTCCTTAGACCCCAAGGGAAGGGACCATACGTACAAGAGGAGTGCACTCAAAGGCAGCTCCACATTACGGTGCTCTACCCTCTACCCAGCTTACAGGGGAGAGCAGTCAGCCCTGTGAGCCTGCTAGGAAGACAGCTGTGAGCCAATGCTACATTTCCCGTGAACAGTGGGAGGGATGAGAAAATGGCCATACGCCACCCCACAGTTTAAAGACTTCATATGGACACTGGTTTCAAATGCCAGGGGTAAAGATGGAGGCAAAAGAGAGGAAGAAAGCTGTGGAAGCTGGCACTGGTATGCAGATGTATTCTTTGACAAGGTGGCTCCTGTTGGTAGGGGTGAGGTCTGTAGGAGGTCAGTTTAGAGAAGCTCTTATGCCTGTAAACAAGGCATAGTAGGGAGCAAAGTTACTTTCTAGAGAGCGCAAATTTGCTTTCAAGACCCCTTTTTTGTCCTACAGCTCTAAAGGGAGGCACAGCTATCTGGTGGCCAGTACATGCTGACCACTGCCGTCCTGCCTGTTCAGACCAACTTCTTAACCCCAAACAATGATGCCAGTCTTTCAAGCAGGAAAAGGAAAAACTATGCACCTAGCCAAGTTTGAACTGATCCTCTGCTTTTTAACCTCAGTTGGTTCTCACTATGGAGCTCTGGAGCGGTGGTTCTGTTGAGATGACTTTCAACTCTGTCTTCTTATTGCCCAACAGCAAAAAAGCCCAGTGCAGCAAAAGGGCTAGCGCAGAAGGAGAGACGGTGATGCTGTGAGGTGATCCCCATGCTTCCCATTGCTTCTAATACACTTTAACGTACCTCATGCATTTCTGATTTCCTAACTAAAATCTGTTTCCCACAGAGGCCAAATGCTGAATTGCAAGCACGTATCTTCCTGTGGCTCAGTGCACCTGGACTGGCACAAGTCAGTTAAACAGCAAAGAGGCCATCTCCAGGGGAAAGGGGCTGGAGTCTGGCTGGGAGTTCTCTCTGCAGGTTTTTACTTGTCTCTGCTCTCGGAAGGCAAAGGCTGTTCGCGCCCTGGAGAGGAACTGCTGGTTTTACTTTGGAACCAGCCCTCGGGACTGTGGGTAGAGCTGAGAACTATGGGTGCCTGCTGAAGAGGATCCCCCTGATTTCCTTCCAGTTTTAGGCCTGAAGAAGTAAAAATGAAAAAATAAACAAAAAGCCCCCACAATGTCACCTGTTACTCATCAAAATTAATTTTGCAAAAGCTGAATATTTTTACTGGATTTATTCTCTAATCAGTCTCAGCTTTCTCCTCTATTCTATGTTCCTTTCCCTCTCTCTCTGCTTTACAGCCAAGCTCGCCTTAACTTTACTGACCAGAAGTGCTGACAGATAGCAACTGTACTTGAACCTCTACTGTTGGCTAGCCTGCTTACTAAAAGTCCAACTCACCTGGGTTTTGACTTTTTATTTGAAGTGCTCTCAAAGGTTGAAGCATCCACCTGTATCTCATCTTCATCCTGCAGAGCTGCTTCCAGAGCTGCCTGAACTTTGGGAGCAATGGCTGGACCTTCATAGTCTCTCGTCGTTCGGCTGGGCATGTCAAGTTCCAGTAATACGATATTCTCTGCCTGAGACAGTAACAGCAGAATCAAAGCCTGCACGTTTTCATGTAAATAGTTTCTTTGCCCTCCAGAAGCTTATTCTGAAGTACTTTATAAACGTATGCAGGACACTGTAAAAATTTACATCCCATAGAAGAACTTACAATCCTCTGAAATCCACATTCCCCTGACCAGGAGGGTGAATACATGAGGGTTGTAACCGCATCTGGGCTTACCCTGTACCGAGCCTCTGGACGAATCATCATGGATGTCCTGGCGTGTTGGCTCAGTGGCCTTTTGTACCCTACAGCAGATACCGGTCTTTTCATCATCTGCTGGTTACTAGAGAAAAATGGATACTCAGTCTATTATACAACAAAACCAAAGACTTCTCTTGGAGTTTATGAGCTAAAACACCTGCAAATTCCACACAGAAATATGTTTCAAGAGAGCAGAAACTACCTAGGCTGCATTTGCAGGAACAGCTCTCTACAGTCAGAGAGAACAAGGCAAGATAGTTGTCCTGTGTCATCTGTTCCCTGCACTAAGGGGAGGATTTCTACGTAGTCTTACTATACAGACTGCAGATGCACTCAACTTTCTGAATTTGCTGTAGAGAACTTTCTGTGCAGAGAGTCAGGATCTAGCCACAGCTCTCATAAGAATAATTACGAGAGCTTTCCTATCTAAACCAGGAAAGAGATATGATAGGAATTTACTGCTATTTTAGTGGTGAATGCCCTATTGCATATATTTTACATATAATTATTGGGTTCATCTAGAAGAAAAATCCTAATCTTCCAAGAATTTTCGTAACTGTACATTCCTATTTTATTCAACCTACTAAGAGGAATATATTTTTTTATTTTATTGTGCAGCAAGAAGCTACGAACTCTGTAGAGCCAGTTAAATCCCCAGTTCAATCCCTCTTTCGGGGTACCTTGTTCTTGACAACTAGAGACTTTTCTGTGAACTGTAATTCCATCCCAAGACAAGATCAGAAGTACACTCACTCCAGACGGGTTATGGGATGCAGTTTCCACTGGTCTTCCTCTTCATCAAAGAATGATCTGTTCATGATCTTATTCTTTTCTTCCAAGGGAATAAAATTTTCAATAATCAGGTGCCTACGTGCAACCGCAAAAATGGGAAATACACAAGAAACATAATTAGCAGATGACTTTCTCCACTGCTCCTCTCCCACTGACTTAATACAGCCCTGGAAAAGGAGGAATGTTTTAGCTTTCTCACGTTTAAATCTTGTTCCACAAGCACGTGCAACGCCGTCCCTCCACTCCCCACCCAAAGAAACTCTCTCTGTTACAGTTAATAACAGGCAATGAAGTGACGGGATTTACTTTAGCTTTAGCTCCCTGGTAAGTTCATTTTGGGTCTGTTCCAGTTCCTGGCGCTCCTTGATGTGCTCTTCTTGGAGATCATGGATCTCTGCCTTCACAGCTTGCAGCTTGGAAAATAACTGGAACAGATAATAAGAGCCAAAGTCAAAACTTGCCAATATTCCTTTCACTTTCACGCACCAGATGATTTTATTCCTAACCCACTAGACATGGAATCATTTTCTTTTTACCTTTTTGAGTTTTTTGGTCTTTATGTCCACCTCTTGCTGAAGAGAACTATAGGTCTCCTTCAGCTCTAGTGTTTCCTCATCCCGACTTTCCATCTGTTGCTGGATCTCTCGCTCCCGACGTTTCTGAAGAAGGTGAGATACAATATTAAAGACCACAATTACGTTGCCACCTCCAGGCTGACATACACGAAACCAACGTTCAGGATGTTTTTACTTCCCTAGATTCCAGAGCTTTTGCTTTAAGCTTCTAGTTCTTCCTATCTCTTGCCTCAGAAATAACAGAAGCATTAACTCTTTGTCCTTATTTTGATACTAAAATCAGATAATGTGGATAAGTGCTCAAGCTTTAATTAAAGGAATCAAGTGACATGTTTAGATTCTTTTTTTTTCTTTTTATCAATTCGTACCGGTGATTGCACTTAGTGAATCACCAACAGAAAACGCAAACCAGAAAATAAACATTTAGCACATAGTAAACATCCCTCCCTTGAGCTAATGGCTGAACTGTCACCCTCTGAGGTCTTCCAATTGTTTCTTCACTTACAGACAACTTCAATCAAGATAGGACATAAATCTTTAACGTGAAAAGCTGGAAGAAAACTATTATAAACCTTCTTTACATATTTCATACAATGACAAATAGGCCACAAGACCTTCCCCCTTCTTTTGAGATAAATGATTGCCATTAAACCAGTTTTAGGGTTAACCCTGGGAAAATTTTCTTGTCGTTTCTCCTGATACAATGTTTTATAAAAGTTCTGCAGCTAGTCTTTTCGTACAAAATATCAAATGTTCTTTCTTGTACCTGTTCTGCAATTTCCTGTCGTTTCTGCTCCAGAATTTTCTGCTGTTCGTTTGTGTGATCCACAATATTTTTCCCTCCCACCAGAAGCTTACTTTCCATTGCCTGAAAGGAAGAACCAAGGTCAGAAGTTTCTCTCAGTGACCACAGAATGTAACTTTCTCTCCTATGGATACAACTTCTTCAGGACAGTTCCCTTATTTCACCTTCTTTTTCAAGTCAGCTGCTACAAAAATTACTATTTCTTAAAATTCCTATAAACCTGTGAGATTAATGGAACAGTAACTTGCTTACACTTACCCATTGCTGCAATGTGTGGCAAAGCTGGAGAACCAAAATGCGTGCTCTCCTGTAAAGAACTTGTTAATAATCTGTGACAGAATGAAGCATTTTTTTGTGCTACAGCTTGTGAAAAGATGTATCATCACATTTTATTGTATTGATTGCTTAAGATCCTACAAGATCAGCACATAAGAACAATGAAGTAATTAATGAATATTGAATTATGTAATTAAAGGTGGAAATCGCAACTTCTGTCTAGAAACAGTTTATTTTAAAATCTTCCAATCTAAACACAAATCACTATCCTGGAAACTTCTTGTGAAATACCTTTCCAAATTGGGAAACCCTCTATTCTCCCCACAGCCTAAATAAATTGCGTTCAAAAAGTATGACAAGGAAGAATTCTACCTTGATTTTAGCACTCAACATTTCTGTTGCTTCCTTCTCTCGCCTCAGGTCCTCCATTTTCTTCTCCTTCTCTTTCAGCAGTCTCATCTTTTCTTCTGCTACCAAGCTGTGATCCTCAACTATAGCTTTCTTCTCAATCTCTAGCTTTTCCTGTTGCTCCCTCCAATAGTCATCTTTGTCATCTCCTTCATCCTCACCCTCTTCAGTGTCCTCCTCCTCTTCCCCACCATCTCTCCTCCTTTCCCTCCTCTTTCTTTTGCCAATAGACCGTTTTTCCAACTGTGCCTTGAGTCGAGCGATCTCTTCCTGGAATTCTCGTAGCAGAGCATCCTTAGGATCCTCATTCACTCGCGGCTTGTTCTTGATGTTTTTGGCACGATTGGCATACCTCAGTGTTGTCAGAGTCTCCTCTACATTGTAAGAGGCAGGGCCTATATTGGCCACCATCACGGTTTTGGCATTGCCACCCAATGAGTCTTGAAGTAACCTAGTCAGCTTTGAGTCCCGGTACGGAATGTGTGTGCTTTTGCCATCTACTAGGGCAGAGATAACATTGCCCAAAGCGGAAAGAGAGAGATTGATTTTAGTAGCTTCCTTTAACCTTTCCCCCTGCGCTCCAGTCTTAGCTTGCCGCTCGCTGCCTGCAAGGTCTACTAGGTTGAGTTTCCCAACACGGATGTGATTCTCTCCATCGAGTCCTAACTCACTGCATTCGATAGTGATCACAAAAATGGCGTGAGATCGAGAGCTGTGTTCATTCATGTTGGTGGCACCAACAGAGCGATTTTGGTTTCCCACGTTCATGACGTGCTCTATCTCTTTGACGCTTTTCGTGACAAAGGAGGACAAATCCTTAACATATACACCTGTATCTGGTCTCTCCTTTAACTCCAGCCGCTTGGACTGATCCTTTGATAACAAGTCTCTGATTTCTTCTTGGTATATTTCCAAATAAGACGCTCTAACTAGGTATTGCTGATTTTGAGATCTAGAGATGTGGGTGAAGATGTGATCAAATGAATTGGGGATGACCCCTCTTTTTTCAGGATCACCACGCACCCCTTCCATCGTATACGTTTTCCCTGTCCCAGTCTGCCCATAGGCAAAGATTGTCCCATTAAACCCTTGAAGAACAGAGTCCACAAGAGGTCTGAAGGTCTCATCGTACAGTTCAACCTGTTTGGAATTCCAGTCATACACAGCATCAAAGGTGAAAGTTTTAGGCAGTTCATGAGATGTTCCCCGTGGATTCTTCACCGAGACCTGCCCTAACTTGACATCCACGTTAACGACTTTTTCATATGAAGCTGTCTTCTCTTTGCTATTCATTGGCCGGCATCGTACAACCACCCTAACAGACTCAGAGCTCTTTAACTTAGACATGACAGCAGGGCCGTGGCTGGCGTGATCCAATCAATGGATGATCCCGTGCTAGAAACCTAAAACAGAAACAAAGGAGGAATATGTGAAGGCAGTTTTCTGCAAGTGACAATTTTTCACAAAGCCAATGATTTGACTTATCTATTCAAGGAGCATTTTGCATTCATTAAGCTGCGAGGGATTTTGAACAATAAAAATAACATACAACATGAAAATTTTAAAAAGGCTTGAACTGAGACAGTATTATTTTACCAAAGCCTGTCCATCAAACGGTGTAATTTCTACAAGCTCTTCTGTAAAAAATCTTCATCAAATCACATTTTTACAGTTGGTAGAGATCCTTTTCTTGACCCTTAAAAATAATAGATAATGCTTTTTAAACTATTTGTAAAACTAATACAGTACTTTGCCATTGATTTTCTTTGCAGTCAGGCTTTTTGTTTTAAATCTCGTATTTTGAAAATCTAGTACAGGCTTGCTCTCTCCATATCGCTCAGGCTCTTGAAAGGGAATCAGTCAGGTGCTTTGATCAGGTGCCTCACTCACCTACCAAAATTCAAGAGAGACTGTAAATTATAAATATAGTTGCCTCTTCTTACGCCTCCTATGTAGGGATGAAAACTTCTCATATTCTTGAGACATTTATATTACAAATCCCTCACACGTGATGTGATGTGCCATCAGGACCATCCTGCCACAGAAGGTTTAAAACCTGTGCCTAGGTTTTCTTAAATGACAGCCGTTCCCTGGAACGTGCTTTCTTCCTCTTCTGCATTACACTTTCAAAGTCACTTTCTAGAAGCCTGCTCACAGAATAACAGATCTTTAATTGGGCTGCAGCAGCTGTGAGGCTTCAAGATAAAATCATTAGTTTGTCCATTTCCAGGCATCACATTCCCTGGATATTCTGCATTTCCACACTTGGGAAAACTGATGTTACCTTTCCTTTCTGTCAAGAACCAAGTGAAAATAATTATTACAGAAAAGTTTTCACCCCATCTTGCAATCTAGCTCACTATAAAGAAAATCACGAAAGCAGCCAAAAGCAGCACAGTCTTCCGATGCTTGCAAAGACGGAAAACCAAACCAGTAAGGAGAGTGAATCACCCCAGTGAGGTCAGCTCTGAAATCAGGGGGCAAGGGAGAGGAACATTGCCACCCCCTAACTGCAGCGGGGCGAGGGTGCGTGCTGCCGTCGGATGCCTGCGTGGTGCCCCCACCGAGGGCACTGCTGCAGCCCTGTAAAGTCAGGCCCTTCGCACCCCAACGTTCAAAGTCACTTCTGGTGCGGGGGGCACCCAGGCGAAGCACAGCCGCTCCCCCCGACACCGGATGGCTGCTCCCAGCATGCCCACAGCCCCTTGTCCTTCTGCTCCACTTCCAAACTTCCCGATCAATGTTGATCTCGTGTTTGTATTTTTTGGACAAGTATCATCAGCACGCTAAAACAGAGCGCAGCACTCCCGGCTTGCGTTGAGCAGGGAGCAGGAGGGAAAGCTATAAAGGTGGAGTAATCTACAGTATGCCTCAGCTAATGCTCAAGCAACCAGAGGACATCAGGGTGTGGAGTGGGCACCTGCCAGGATTTGCCCTTCTGAGGCTTTGAAGGTGAGTTTAATCTCGTTTCATGTCACTTATAAAAATTTCATAAAGCACTCGGCCCTTTGAGCCGGCCCTCCTCTTTCTGTAATGCGATTGCCCCCTGTGAAAGGATCCCGCAAACTAGCGTGAGTGTCTTCCTCAGCTAGAACTCGTGCATCGGTTCTTCTGGAGAAACTGAAGACAACCGTACTTGCTTTAGATATTTCAAGCACAATTGTTCACACAGATCTATGCTACTATTTTTTTCCTTTTGGCAATATACTTTTACCGGAATTTCCCCTAGAAGCCGGCCCTGCCCAAGCACACTAACCTACCGAAATACACTCCATGCTCCTGCTCTGGTGTTCCAACGGAATCAGGTTTACAAGATTCAGCATCAATCTAAACACACGTTGCAAAAAACCCAGTTCACATACTCCTTCGTGACTCTGGGTAGAGAGGAAGAAACACGCTGTTGCATGCCCCAGTCATTAGCACAATGAGCTGCCATTTAAAACGGAACAAAAAGACTGTGTTACTGCTAAAGCGACAGCCTTGCACGGAAGATCTCAACGGCACAGCTTGTGGAATGCCGTGTGATTTCTAATAAGCTGCTTTTTTTTTTTTTTCCAAAACAACTTTCAAGAAGAGCTCTGAGATCCTCCTGCCAACTGGAACTAAATGTAAAACTAACAGACACTGGAAACCCCAGGTAGCGCTGGCACACGTTCAGATCTGGCCCCCTCAGGACGTTCTCGCTGTTCCAGTACCAGCTGGATCTGCAGCAACCCATGGATTTTGTCTAATTGTTTTTTACTCAATAATTGCACGTCTGAGGAGATCTTCTCAAACAAGGGGACAGAGAACTTCAGGAGCAGAGCTAGAGGACTGAAGAAGGAAGCAGAACGTTTCTAGCCCAATATCCAGACTGTCAGTCTCACTACAACGAATAACACAAGAGTAACCAATAAACATGTTTTAAGAATTGTAG
>NW_009628732.1:11539-13537 GCF_000690535.1 Cariama cristata
ATACAGCCTTTGGAATTTCCTTGGTTTTGTGAAGGGAAACTCCTTGCTCCTGGCTATTCCCATGAAAGCGTGTGGTAGCGACCAGGAGGAAGATGAAGAATGTGCATTGAATTGACCAAACTGGACAATGATCCGGAAGAAGCACTTTACAGCCTGCACAGTGAATTCAAACTAGTACAGGAATTTTGGATTGCTACTGAATAAAAACATTTCCCTCCTAACTGACAACTCCAAATAAAGACGACCCTACTGCCTGACCCACAAGGAACATGTATTCTAGAAAGAGAAAGAACATGCGAAAGGGGGACAAGTCTTGCAGACTCACAAGAAGCAACCCTCCCGCTACTCATTGTGAGTAGTTGTGTATACAAATACGCACTTCTCCTTCCATATCTACCAGAGATATTCCTATAGTTCAAGTTTACAAGAGGCAATTTTTTCGGACAAGCTCACATAACGACTGTGGCTTCATTTATCTGCATTATTATGGTGAATGTTGACATTGGCAAATACTCAAATTAGGCATGGACTCTGAAAAGTGGAGCCTTGATTTATTTTATATAATTAATACCCAAGATACTATTTTGATGAGAAGTGCCACTTTTGTAAGCAACTGTGACTGACATTAAATGATCAGAATTAAGTTAGTCTCCACATAGACTGGTTTTCTTCCAAGAGTACACACTGCCATCCATACGCTCACGAGGAAGTTAAAAGTGAAATATCCAGTGTGTCCCCTCTGCGACAGCTTTGGCAGAGGTACACGTTGAACAAAAATTAGGTTGCATATTTGCTGTTCCTCTGGGTATATCTCATCAACATGAGCTTGATAATCTTTTGACACCTTTCTCCATTTCACTTGCAAGTCCCTTTTTACAGCCACAAATAACTTTACCCCTGATTTGGGCTATTTTCATAACCACCTCTCACGAATCATCTCCAATTATTTTAGCTACTGCTGTGAAGTTTACTGGAAGCATAACAAATGATGGTTCTTCTCAGACTTACCCAACTGTGTAACCGAAAAATAAAACCAATTAGTTGGCAGTGTTTGTATTCCCCAGAAACTCCATGGCAACGTTTGGGCTGCTCGGAGCAGCCGGACAGGGATTGCCAGGAGAGCTGGGAAGGCCGCTGTGCCATCTGCTCTTCTGCTACGGGGAGGGGGCTTCGCTGGTGAAATTAGTTGAGCCTAAAGCAACCTAGGCCAGGTCCCTAAGAGTCAGGGTCAAGGTGGAGATGAATGCATTTCATGATGTGCTCCAGATGACCAAGAGGGGAAGATTAGCAGAAATTAAAGCATTTTTTATTTCAGTCAACGCAAGGTTGTGCCTGAAAAAATAAGCAATGCCACAACCTGAACGAAAGCTAAGGTAACCACTTCTCGTCAGCAGCTTTCAGGAGTTGGGACCTGATGGCTCAGCCGGCCGTGCCCAAGGAACGCTACGCTCTCACCAGCCACCTACCATTTATCCCACCTGCCTCTGGCACGCTGCAGCCCTGAGGCCTCTCCGCTTCCTGGCTTAAGTTTAAAGATCTGAGACAGATTTTCTTCGTACGCTGCCTAAGCCCTTCCCTTGCGTCTCTCGCACACCCCCAGGTACCACTTAAAAAATTCCATTGCTTTCTTGCAGTTTAAATCTTTCGAATATTTGTGGGTTCATAATGTCTTGGCTTAATCGCTTGTGTCCCGTACTCCTTCAGAAGCCAACCGTCTCCGAACGCACCATAACCCAGCAGGACATCCCCGGTGCCGCGCCGGGCCGTGGGCCGGCCCCTGCCACCTCTGTCACAGCGCACCTTCTGCTGCCGAGGTGCCTGTGGTCACCTCCACCTGCTTCGGCACGGCACCCCACGGGTGTCCCCTTCCCCCGGGGAGGCAGCGGGTACGGGACCCCCGCTGCAGCCAGGACCCCGAGTTCGTTTCTGGTTACGGGTTCACCCGAGCATCACCCGCCGCCCTCGCAGCTGTAAGACAGGGCGCAGCAGGGAAGGGTC
>NW_009628733.1:0-4775 GCF_000690535.1 Cariama cristata
GCAGATCAACACTCCCAACCAGCTTGATGAAAAAGCTGAAGAAGATATATCTGACTCCTAAGCTTTGCCTGTAAAGTTATGACCCACATTGGGATCTACTGAAGTTCCAGGCAGGACCATCTTTCCCATCCCCGTAACAACTTATGGGAAGTTCTGAAACAACAGAATAGCCTTTTCCTGGGACAGGACCTTTGTTGCCCCCCAAGTAAGCATAAGACAAGCAGCCAGAAAGGCTTATAGTAAAAGCAGCTGCTGCTCCTGCTACCAAATTAAGGAATGAAGAGAATCATGTGTAAAGTACCCCCACCCACACCTTTGGGAGAGCATGCTGACAACATACAAAGGATTGAGTCCCTACAAAGCCTACCGCTGGCTGGGAAGGCCAATAAAGGTGTAGGGGACTGTACTCCTTTGAGCAAATTTTTAGCTATTTTTTCTGAAAACAAGCTTTAAAACAAATCAGTATTGTTAGAGTTCAAAAATGTGTTCTCTTCCTTAAAACTTTAAACATTTTGCCAGGAAAGTAATTCTGATAGAGATTTTTTTTTTTTAACTAATATCGTTCTGTTGGAGAAACTTAATTCTCCTCTCCCCTTTCTATGACCTTATCAGTTATACCAATGCAGAGACAATTAATACACATCTGTTTCTCTCCTGAGGTAAGAATAGCTACCAGTGTAGCTTCGTTGGCATAGATCTCGCTACAACAATTGGAGCAAGTCCCGCTATCCAGTAAACTGTTTGTATTTGTCCTCTCTTTCTCCCGTCATTATACCCTCAAGTCTGGAATTACCCCTTTTCCTTTTCTGCTTCCTGGTGCTTGGGATTGCTAGAACACACTGCTCCCTTTGTTTCAAAAGGGCCCAGCCCAGGGTACACTTTGGGGTACATTTGGCATCACTCTGAGGTTTGATCCAGACAGTGATTTCTTTTGGTGGTCAAGTGTATTTGATGATGAGCCAGCAGAGCCTGGGGCACTCAGAGTGTGTGTTCACAAGTGAAGAGACACAAAGTCTAGCTCAGGGCCAAGTGTGAGGGATGCTCACCTTCTAATCCCACACCAACAGAGACTTCTGTTGCCTTTCAATCCTTCTGTCTTTGCCTCCCCCCTCTGTCAGTGCTTACCTACTTCACAAAGACATCGTGACTGCAATTTGGAAATGTTTCTCGCAAATAATACGGTTGGTTACAGTTAACCACCTGGGACAAGCAGTCTGTTTCCACAACACACTTCCTATAACTGCAACTATTTTTGCTCACAGACACGTGTTTCCTTTTTCCATCCTCACTCATTTCTCTTCTCTTTGTCTTGATTTTCACTCTCTCATCCACATACGCCTCTCAGAGCTGACTTCTTTCCTCCTCTAATCTGACTGCCCCCCAATCCCTGTCTGCCCTTCTCCTCAAGCAGAGGCTGCCCTTCAGCATGTGCAGTAAGTCCTTTCTGGAATCTGGTTTCTCCTTCCCCAAGCTGCATTCTTTCCTCATGTCCTACCCCAACACCACCCTACAGTGACAAACTCCTTTTTCTCCTATCATCCTGCTTCTGACTTGCCATCACTGACTATTAACAACCTGGAAAATCCTTATGAGCATTTTTATGCCTTTAAAAATCCAGTGATATACCCAGTTCCAGAGAGAAACAGGCTGGCTCATCCCTTGGTCCACACAGCAGCGTTCTCTAGCATGCCATCTTCAACGCTTCAACGCTTCTCCCTCCTAAGTCCAAGCAACTCAGAAAACAGCACTTCTGCTGCTTTCCTAAGGAGACTGATTCACAGCAAAGATTTTCCTTGTGATGCATGATGTATGTTTTTCTTTGCTCTGTTTAATAACATAACTCTTATTATACTTACTGTTATCACCCTAAACAATGTCCATGTTAGCAAAACACTACTGCATGGTTCGCCGTGAAACAAAGGTGGTGTTTACATTGAAGTAGCTTGTTCCGTCTCACCAGCAGTTTTCCATTTCTGCTTGTGGATGATGAGCAGTTGCCCACAGCAATATAAAATATTCTCTCAATAAAACGTTTTGTGATTCTTTCTGCAGAGGCGGCTACAGTCTATCCACACAAATTATATTCTGTTGTCTCCTGCTGCTTCTGATTCTTTTCTTCAATATCTGGCCTATATTCTCATGACTCTGGGTCATTCCCTCAGGGCTGGAGCAGAAAGCCTCCACACTCATGCATTTTTGTTTCCTGAACTCCTAATTGAGAAAGAGAATAATGACTTTCACTATGCTATTTTTAAGGTTCTGTGATGGCTTTAATTCCCACTTTCCATTTGCATCACTCCCCATTAGCTGTGTAAACAAGCTGCAGTCTTTCAGGATGTAGAGATTTCAGCCTGAAACGCAGCTCATGTGCTCCCTCATTTGTTCTGATGCCTCCTTTGCTGACATATTGGTCTGATCTCTCCCACAGGCCCGTGGGGCACGCTGTAATATTCTCTCCATCAATGTGCCTGCAGAGGCTACCAGGGCTCAGCTCAGCAGCGGGGCAAACACCTTCCTGCAGAGCAGATCTAATGAGACAGTCCCCTTTGTGGTGTGAGTGTGTGTGTGGCTTTGCTTCTTGGTACAAGCTCAGGTAGCCCATGAATCACTTTTTTTTTTTTTTTTAATAAATATTTGAGAATATTTAATTGTCATCGACGAATAAAAAAACCATGTATGTTAAGGAGTTAAGCCCAGATCTAACACATGCAAGGGCATTGACCTATAAATTCAGTCAACAGGCGCTAAGTGGCAAATTCAGTCACTTTAAACAGGTTGCCCAGAGAGGTGGCAGATGCCCCATCCCTGGAAACATTCAAGATCAGGTTGGATGGGGCTCTGAGCAACGTGATCTGGTTGAAGATGTCCCTGCTCACTGCAGGGGCGTTGAACTAGATGACCCTTAAAGGTCCCTTCCAACCCAACCTATTCCATGATTCTGGGATTCTAAATGCCACTTCAGCACCTGTGACTGGCAAAAGTCTCCATCTGGTCTCTGGAGCTGCTACGCCTCTGCATATCCAGCCCCTGTGCCTGCTGCAATACAGTTACCACTTCTCCAGACAGTGTCTCCTACAGATAGGGATGGATCAATGAAGGTCATGGGCGTATGCTGGTGGTGTGGACTGCAGACCTATGGGATGGCTGTGGAAGGTTTACTCTCTTGAATAACAACAACAAAGACAACAACGGTGTCTCTGCCCTTCAGGGCATACTGGGAAGAGGACAGCAGTAGGTATCTTTCAGTGGCATATGCCTGAGTGTGCAGGAGGTATTTAGGAGAATATCAGGGTTGTAAGTGGCCTGGTTTCATGGGCAGTGCTCCAGAAGGAGAAGGATACCTTCTGAAGCCATTACAGTTCCCTTATGGCCAACATGCTGCTGAGTGCGACTTTGTCACCAGTGCCACTAATACCTAGGGTCAGAAGGGAGGTCTTCCAGAATGGAAGATAAATAAGCAAAACCCAAATGAAGTGCAAAGCTGGGGATCCAGACTGTTACTGTCTTGCCACTTGTAGAGCAGTGCATGACAAATACATGCTGATGAGCTGAGTGACCATGTAAGTTATTCTGCTTTTAGATTTTAATTTAATTGTCTTTTAGGTGTGACAGTGATGAATTAAACACATTCTGTAAAATTTTCACACCCCAACCATTTCAAAGCTCGTAGTAGGGTGGGGACTCCTGTTATGTGGTTATCTGGTCAGCTGCCTTGGAGGAGTTAGGACTGAAAGAGCCACACGCTATGGTGGTATTTGGGGTTTGTGGTGTGATTTTTATCTCGGCATTGTTGTGATTACTTTTTAAAGGTAAACTTTTGCTACCACTGCATTAACAGTATAACAAAGGGGGACCTTCACCAGAAACAGCCCCCAAAGTTGTGAGACACTCTTGCAGATAAGAGATAAATCAAATGTCATGCTGAAGATTGCAAGGACAGGTGAAGCAGCACAACCCTGGCTTGGACTTCCAGAAATACCAAAGTGCCTGAGGACACACATTCCACTGTCTATTCCCAGCTGACTTGAAGTGCTTCTGAAAACCCTGTCTTTCAAGTGTTCTCAGGCCAGGCTTTGCTGTTGCTATTAGTGGTTAACTGGAGCTAGGCTTAGACAGCTCAGGCCTTGGTGGATTTGAAGGAGTACAAACAATGAAATCACAGCCTTCTCAAACATGTAACTAAGTCTCTTCTATTTTGTGCCTGTCATTCAGAGGATTCCACCTTGGGAACAAACTGCTTTGTACACGTAGGCCACAGCGGCAGAAGGCAGTACCCTCACCTGCAGAGCAGATCACTCACTCCGTCATGCTCAAGGCTCGGTCTAGCCGCACTCACTCTGCCAGAACAGACAACCAAAGCTGGGCACGCTGCAGTGCTGTGTCACCCCTTGGCCTCCTGTGCCGAGGGACTGGTGAGGGGTTTGTTTCCCCTTGGGCAGGAGATGCTTCCAAGAGCTTCCTTTCAGGCTGAGCTGATCTGGGTGCCATGAAATTGGGGGATCGGCAGTGGGGCATGGGGCAGGTGGAGCAGTGGTTCCTGGGCAATAAACCCACTGCCTTCAGAGCCAGGCCCGTGGCTGAAAGCCCTCTGCGTCCCACTGGTGACCCACCACACCTGCTGTGTGTGCACCTCTGCTAGCAGAGGCCCCTGGAATAAAGTGAACCCCCCATCTCAGGAGAGTGTTGGGCAGTGCTCAGCCGAGGCAGAAGCACCGATACCGCCCTCCTGCTTGGGCCGGCGCGGTGCCCAGGCGCATACGGCCCGGCAGCGGGTT
>NW_009628734.1:0-247 GCF_000690535.1 Cariama cristata
ACTGCAGGTAGGACTGTGGGGCAAAGGGGTACCCCAGGCAGGTGTGAGGGACAATGGGGATACCCCAGGCAGAGGTGTGGGGTAGGGAGGGATACTGCTAGGTGGGGGTATGGGGCAATGGGGATACCCCAGGCGGGACTGTGGGGCAGGGGGACACCCTAGGTAGGGCTGTGGGGCAATAGGGTTACCCCAGGTAGGGATGTGGGGCAGGGGAGGGTACCCTGAGCTATGGATGCGGGGGCGAAGA
>NW_009628734.1:422-1039 GCF_000690535.1 Cariama cristata
GGGCAGGGGGGTTGGCCGGCCCGGGGCCAGCCGCTGCCGCCTGACTCACGACGGAGGAAGGGGCAAATCACCGGGGTTTCGGGGTGCTGGCTGCTGCCACGCGCTTTAGGATGCATTCTTGTGGTGAGCAAACCGGCTTGCCGGTGTTTACCGAAAGCAGCTGAGGGGGGCCAGCATCCCTGCGAGAGCCCAAGGAGCATCCCCATCCCTCCTGCGGCTGCATCCCTCATCCTGGTGAAGCCCCGCGCTGCTTTCTCCCCGCAGTTGGAAAGGGATGGGGAGTATCACCCGCAGCAGGTCCCCTGGGATGGGGACAAGGTGAGGTGGCCACACGGAGCCATTGGTGACATGGGGACGGTTTTCCCCCCCACATGATGCGGTACCCAGGACGAAGGTCAGACCCAAAGGTCACGGAAGCATCACTGGTTTGGTGGCCCATGCTGGGGTGGGGGGGGACACCCACTGCCAGCATCTCCACCATGTACCCAGCACCCCCAGGGGGTGAGCAGGAGGTGACAGCAGAAACCGCCCCAGGCCCCGCAGGGCTGCGTCCAGCTCACGTGCACCCGACAGCGGGTGCAGGATTTGGGGTGTTCCCCACTCCCCTGCGGTGTTGG
>NW_009628734.1:1110-1459 GCF_000690535.1 Cariama cristata
GCTGCTGGCTCTGCCCCGGCCAGGGCACACAGGCAACCCATTGTTGAAGCCCCTTCGGCGACGACGGAGAGCAGGTAAGGCGGCTCTGAGCATCAATGGTGGCTCTGTCTGCCGGTGGGGTGGGGATGGAGCTGCCGGTAGCACCGGCGCCTGGCCGGCACATGGGGAGCTGGGGGGTGGTGGGGGGCATGGTCCAGCAGGACATGGCAGGGAGCTGGCAGCTTGCCCAGGGGATGCTGGGCTACCTGAAATCTCAACATGTCCAGGGCATCCTCACCCCAATGGCTTTGGTTCAGCTTCACCGGGGCTTTGCTGCAGCATCCTGCTTCCTCCGAGCATCGCCCGCGGG
>NW_009628734.1:1509-1861 GCF_000690535.1 Cariama cristata
CCCTCTCTGAGCCGTGGCCATCGTCTCCCCCATCCTTTGGACAACCACCTCGGAGGCACTTGGGCGTATTTTCCCCGTTCAGAGCCCTTTGTTGCTCAGCAAATTGGTCAGGGTTTTTATTTTCGGAGTAACTTCAGGCCGAAGGTCCCATTTCTTGCAGCAGCATTTGCTGCCCGGCAGCTGCAGGGGTTTCCCATAGCATGAAACAACCTGACTCTGCATATTTGAGCCGGTCGGGGGGGTTTATGTTGGGCAAGGCCTTTTTTTGGGAACATTCAGTCTCTGGGCTGCCTGTAACTAATCCCCGGCTGCCGGCAGGGAGAGGCCGCGCCGGGACGGGGCGGCCGGGGGG
>NW_009628734.1:1884-4562 GCF_000690535.1 Cariama cristata
AGGTCCGTGCCGGCTGAGCGGGAGGGCTGGTGGCCGTGCTTCGCTCGGTGGATGTGAAGCCGGAGATCCCGGTGGATCACCGCTTGCCAGCAAGTCTTGCCCACCTTTTCGGGACCTCGAGGTAGCCAGGGTGGTGAGTTGGTGCGTGGGTGCTGGGGGATGAGGGGCTTTCGGCTCAGCGGCGTGGGGCTGAGCTGGTGCCGGGGGTGTGTGTGAGGTGGGAATGTCACCCGTGTCCCAGGTGAGGATGTCCCCAAGCTCTTTGGCAGAGGATTCGTGCCCTGAGCGCTCTCCCTGCAGGGTGTCCTCTGCCCTGAGCAAGGTCAGGGTGGCACAGCCTCTGCCATGCACCCGGCGGTGCCGGGCATCGCGGTGACACTAGTTTAATGCCACCTCCCTCCCCCGGGGATGGCCTTGCTGCCCAGCCATGGGGCTGCAGCATGTCCCCATCCCGACAAAGCAGGGAAGATTGGTGGAGGGCATTTCCCAAGCCACAAAGGGCTGGTGGCCGATGTGCCGGGACGGGAGCTCAGCTGTCACCAACCCTGTTAATGTACAGTGGAGTAGGGACCAGAGCTTGGGCCACCCCCATCCTGCAAATCCTGCTGGATTCGGGGCAGAGCACCCACAGCCGGCTGGGTGCTGGGTGGCGAAGGCTTGGGATGGGGTGAGCACCCTGTTTTGGAGTGGAGGGGCTCCCTGCTGAGCAGGTGGGCTGTGGTCCCATCAGGACACGTACCTGTGCCATGTTTCCTTGCAGGTGGCACTGGGATGAAGTCAGGGCTGGGGTCCTGCAAGATGTACTCGGGCACGAGCAACTGGGGCTGCGGGGCTGGTGTCCATGTGGTGATAACCTCGTAACGGCGGGTGCTGAGGTGCTCAGTGATGCCGTGGTCCCACTCGTGGTGCACCAGCATCCTCTGGTTCAGTGGGTGTTGGAGACCGGGGGCTGCCCCAAGGTTTGGCTGTTGTTTCTCCGCTCCCTGCCAAGCTTGCGTCCGTCTGTCCCGCTGGTCGGCAGTGCTGGGGACACGGGGCTGGCTGTGCCAGCCAGGCGAGTGTGTCGCTGGGGGACGTGGGGAAGGGCACGGGGGCTGATTCTGGGTGGCAGCCACCAGTTTGAATATATGTCACGTTCCGGCTTTAATTACAGTAATTGGCTGTCGGAGGGCTGTGCTGGCGCCTGCTCTGGGGAGCGTGAGCAGCTCGGGCGTTTGATGCTCCGTGTGTGCGGAGGAGTCCTTCTCCCCACCTTGCCGTTTGTCCCCAGCCCAGAGGCATGTCCCCAGGTGCCTGTGGGGACACGGCCCACACGAGGTGCGCACACACACACGTGGGCACGTGCCTCTCTCCAGTCCCAAGTAATTTGGTGGTTGCAGTGGCTGGCTGGGAGGTAAAAGCCATGCTCAGCCTCGGGCAGAGTCCGGCCCCTGTGAGGATGCTCTGGAGCCCTGCAGATTAAAGGGAGCCCTTAACCACAAGGCTCCGGCCCCAGGGTGGGCATGCTGTTATGCCAGCAATGCGGGCGTTCCAGCAGGACAGGGGATGGACGGAGCATCCCAGCGTGGCTGGGTGCCTGGGTGGCCCCTTCGGCACAGGTCAGGCTGGCAGGAACCCAGATTGTCCCCGCGGGTCAGGGTCTGCAGTGAGACCCAAGCATCCCCGAGTGCCTGGGCTCGCTGTTGGCATCCTCACGGCACTGCGGTGCATGGACCACCCCGCTCGTCCCACCTCGGTGGGGCACGGTGCCCCAGGGACATCCTGGTGTGGGCAGCGGCAGCTCTAGAGCCCGTCACACTGAACAGTTAACACAAGCGATCGGATCGTACCGGTAACCCCAGTGCTCAGGAGATCTAAGATAATCTCAGGCCATCTTATCTTTTCCAGAGGCCCAGGATTAAGCTGGGGTGGTGAAACAGTGCAACGTCCGTCTGTTTGTCCTTGCGGTCTGTCTAGTCTCCTGCGGTGACAGAGGGCCTTCGGAGGGAGTGGGGAGGGGACGTGTGTGAGGGGTGGGGGGGCTTATGGATTAAAGGAGAACTCGGGCAGCACCCAAAACATCGGCATCAGTATTGGCATCGGCGTTCATATCGGCACAGTGGGTGAGGCTCGTTGTGCCAAAATACTGCCGGCATCACGTGGCCCTGCTGGCCCCGCTGCCCTGCCTGTGCCTGGCACCCCGGTCCTCACTGGGGCAGTGGTGGCACTGGGACACCTCGAGGTCACCTTTGCCCTGACCGACCAAGCCTGGCTGGCAGCGTGGGCAGTGGGACGCCGGCAGGCTTAGCACCGAGGGCTGCCGTGTGAATGCTGGCTTGGCGATGGAGCGCAGGGTGGGGTGGGTTTTGGGGTCTGCCCCCCCTCACCCTCGCCTCGAGCAGCGCCGTCTCTTGTCCATGGGGAGCCAGCAGCCGCTCCAACCGGTTTGTGGGTCTGGGCGGTGACACCTCCTGCCCGAGGCCTGATGGAGGGCTGGGAAGTGCTGGTTCAGACGCCAAGGAACAAACAAGAGCCGCTTGTGTCCTGCCGGGCACGGAGCCCAGCAGCAGGGCAGGGACGGCATGCTGCTCCCCAGCACAGGGCTGCGTGCTGGGGGGAAACTGAGGCACAAAAACATGGAGGGCCCCATCCGGGTGATGGAGCAGGAGGTGCTGGCAGAGATGGCAGAGACATCCCAG
>NW_009628735.1:0-642 GCF_000690535.1 Cariama cristata
TCAGAGGATCAAATATGGTTTTATATGCTGCTTTAAAGTAATCGTCCCTCCCCTAAATTGAATAAGTGCTTCTGTCGTTGAAAACAAAAATTCCTGCAGTAGGGCAACTTCTCGCTGAGACAAGTTGTGAACTGTCCCTGCGTGTTTGGCTCAGGGGAAGGAGGCCCTCTTTTGACTCACTCCCGCCTGCAGTCAGCTTCCCATGACGATTCCTCTCTGCTCTGATACTGAGGATGCACAAACACAATGAGTCACGCCGTCAGCTCTGCAAGCTGCTCACCAGTCCGCTTCGTTTGCAGGCACCACACAGCTGATGCAACCTGTGGCCGTATAAAGGATTTTTGTTGAGAATCTGTACTTTATTTCTCTTTGTGGAAACATCTGCCACGCAAATTGGAGATTATGGCATTATAATAAGAAGAAACCCCAAACGTGAGCAGCCTCTTCACTTCTGCTGCTGATGTGCTTCTCCCACCACGCTTTCCTGCCCAGGACTACCTGGATCTCAGTCAGGCAGCTGTGACTGACACACATCAGCGGAAAGCTCACATCACCGCCAATTTAAATTTCGGTGTACTCCTTTAACGTCATAAAGCAACTTATTGGGTGCTTATATTTTACTATTACCAAACATAATTAATT
>NW_009628735.1:681-902 GCF_000690535.1 Cariama cristata
TCATCCCTCAGGATCCCTGACAGACACCGGGCTGGTTTTCCCGCTTCCCCGCCACCCGCGCTGTCAAACCTCTCCTAGCCCCGTCTCACGGCACAGCCATGAGAAAAACAACATTTGTCCTTGCTTTAGCGAGGCAGTTCCGCGGTTGTCCATCGGGATCAGTGTACAGGAGCTTCCTTCAGCAGATTTACCGCAGGCAGGCAGGCAGGCAGGCAGGCAGG
>NW_009628736.1:0-244 GCF_000690535.1 Cariama cristata
GCACACCCGGGGGCCGGGGGGAGGGGCGGCGGGACGGCAGCAGCCAAACCCTCTTGGGGCTCCAGGTGAAGCCGGGAGCTTTAAATTAGCCTGTCCTGGCGGGAGCTGCAAAAACTTAGGTTATGCAAATTAGAGAAACTCATCTAAATTTCATAATAAACAATCCATTCGCTCATTACCAGGCCCTGCGGCCTCAAGCGCACCATCCCACTCGGCTGCTCCCGGCTGGGAGCCCGTTACCACC
>NW_009628736.1:290-648 GCF_000690535.1 Cariama cristata
GCAACCGCTTTGTTTAAATGGCCCATGGGCAGTTTTAGACCCATGGAAAGCTGGTGTCCTGCCGGCTCCTGGTCCCACATCTGTTCTTTAACTGGGGAAGATATCACATCAGTCACAGAGCAGTTCAACGGCTGAATTCTGAACCCTTAGTGCGCTTGCAGAGGCACGGCGTGTGCGTGGCCCAGGCCGTGTGCACTAGCACCATCCCTGCCAGCACGGCTCAGCACCCTCACTGCTCACCCAGCTGTTTAGCTGAGCCAGCTTGGCGAGGGGAACAGAGGAGCTACCCAGGCCACCGGGGACCGGGGCTGGAGGAGGAGCCGGGGAGCCCCCGCCGCTGGGGGGCTTGGGCAGCAGG
>NW_009628736.1:942-1157 GCF_000690535.1 Cariama cristata
TTTCTGTTTTAAAAATTTCCCACTGGCTGTTCTAAGAACAAAAGCAAGCAAAGGGCTCTAAAGCACGGAGCCATTTTAGGGATGCTTGACATGAGATGTTTTCAGCCAAAAAAACAAAACAACCAACCACAAACCGAAAAAGCAAGATTGATTCCTCACTTGGTCTCTGCTGTTCGAGCCCACCCTGCAGCAGACGAGCCCCCGCCAGGCACAGC
>NW_009628736.1:1277-1836 GCF_000690535.1 Cariama cristata
GGACAGGGGCTGTTTGTAGACTGGGCCAGGAGGGATAGGGCCAGGAGTCTGCAGAGACCTACAGAAAAATGTACCTGGCAGCATGAAGTGGAGCTCTGCAGCCCTCTTAGACCTCCCAGCAAGTCCTCCTCCCTGCTGAAAAGTGTTGCTTTTTCTAAGTTGAATGGCTATTGTGGCTATTAAGTGGCTTTCTGCTCCAGAGCAAGACCATTGCCAAGGACAGAGCACTTGGCCTGAGTGTTTCCCCCTTCCCTCTGGAGGCTGGGCTGAGCCCCCCAGGCCCCCCGTCTCCACCGGGATGGAGGGCTGGGGCAGCTCTTGCCCAGGTCAGGGGAGCTTTGCCCGGCAGCAGCTGCGCACCCCCCATCCCTTTGGGCCACCCGAGCCCTGGCTCTGCCCACGCAGTGGGTTCGGCGGCTTGGACTTTGCTCTCCCGTGGTCACAGCAGAGATGGAGACACCCGAGCTCCAGCCACCGCCCTGGGGACAGCCGAGAGGGCCTGACGGGGCCCTGCTCGTGGTCCCCGGCCCCTGCTCGGTTGGCACAGAGCATCCTGGCC